>NC_083473.1:11760971-11960971 GCF_030014155.1 Tachysurus vachellii
TAATGATATTTAAGTCATCTCACCATGCTTATCAGCTGAGCCGCCTTCATAAATGGCTGAAACCACAAGTTTTCCCAGTGGAGAGTCTATCCCCCCTTCCACAACGAGGTCCAGTGGGCCCTCCTGCACAACATGCACACAACATAAAAAGCCTCAATCTCAGAAGGATTTGTCCCTGTATAGTTTACTGACATCCTTCTGCTTCATCAATTATTAAGATGAAGAACCTAACAATTAATATTTCTTATATTTTAATATTTCCTTGACTTTTATTGATTAAAACATTTTATTGAGAATTGGAGCCAGAGCATACAAAGTCTCTCCTTACTGGAAATTCTAAAACACCCTGGTTAAAAATATCGCTCTCTGCATTTCACATTCAAACAAATAATCTACTAATCTATTAAAACATAAATCAGAGATCACCAAGTACTGTTATACACATCAAAAACAGTGTGTATATAACACCAAGACATGTTCCACTTCCTCTCTACTGATAACTGTCAAGAATGCATTACAGTTTACACTCTACACATCCCTGAAGCTTGTTTATATGAACAACTGCAATGTTAAGCATCAAGCTGATAAGGATATAATGTTACCTTCTTAATTCTCAGCAGCCGCACATCTTTTCCTTCTATCTGCTCGGGGGTAAACTGTAATGTGTGTACACAAATGGTGTTGACAGAGCGTGCACCAAAAGAACAATGGGATATTAGCTACGTGGCACAAAAATGGCATGTAATGAAGTTGATGTCAAACAGATGACACAGTTGATGTTTTTTTTAACATAATCTGACATGTCTTTCATTATGCTGCTTAGAAAAATGCTTTGAACATAACATCAAAATCTCCTCGTTATATTAGATGATAACATTTGTGATAACAACTAAAACAGGTTTTGATTCCAAACATTGTATATTATAGATTTGAGAGGAAGCTGAGCAGCAGATTTTGTATAAATATAGATATTTTGTAAAAGTTTGACCAGCAGTACATCGTACTAAAACCCTTAGACATTTCTTATTTTCTTCTAAATATAAAGCTACTAGAGTATATCAGCAAATACTCTATCGTTCTTTTGCTAGAGAATATTTTCGAAACCAACAGAGAAGTGAGGATTGCAGGTTGAGTGATACTGTAGTCTTGAGAATAAAAATAGCAGCTCCATATTTTTTTACTATACAGAACCCTGAAGCTATACAGTACCATTGAATAGGGATCGAAGTCGTCCACATATTTCTGGAAGCCCTATTTAAACAAATAAGAGAAGAAACAGTTTTAGTCTCTGTGACTGTCAAATGTCATAAGGATACTTCAGGAAAAATCTTAGTAGGCAGCACACAATCTAGTGGGTATTGATTTCTGTGAGTTCACATGTCATGAACATTACAAGTCTGTCTACTGCTTAATTACTATTTCTCACCGGCTTTGACTGCACAACTTGTCAAGCTAGTGATTAAACACATTCCACACCCCTTAATCAATTTCCTTGTTTATGCATGACATTAGCATTAGTTAAGCTAGTGTAAATAAGAAACACCAGTGAAAGCCCTTTTATTTTAAATTTTTTTTAGATAAATATGTGAAAATGTGATTATTTTAAAATAAAACTAATTATACACAGAATCTAATTTATAATAAACAAGTAAATGTTGCACTTACAGATGATTAATGTCCCCATAGTTTATGTATATGACAAAAATGGAAAGCAAGACTAAAGGAAATTGTTTGGTTGGATCACTGGAAGCTTTGTGCTGGTATACGGAACAAATGTTCTTCGAATAAAGAGTGAATAATGCAATCTGTAACATTTACATGTGGTCACAGTGAAGGATTATAACGGTTTTGTTACACCTACACACACTCACACAGAGCTTCAAAAAGAAAATAAAGAAAATAGCAAATTCAGATATACCATAACTGAAAAAGAAAGCATCAGTCTTTCTTTTGCAGTTGATGGTACATTCAGCATAGAAGCTCTAGCTGATGGTTAAACGGTAAAATAAGGTGACAGGAGTTTTAAAACAGCAGCAAAGGTAAGGTGAAGTGTCTGAGGAGTTCCTTAGCTATCTGAATTACATGCATAAAATATGTATAGGTTAATATAAAAATGCAGCCTTCAATCATCTGCTGCATTTTCATCCTTTAAGCCATCGGCATTATTATAATATTAAAAACCCCACAACTGATAACAATTGATAAATCTTTAGTAAATCCTTTTTCAGTAGTGATGCTCCTTAGATTCAGCTTTACTCAATATTTCTTAAATATAAACATAAAATAGGCTAAATGGAATTCCCTATCTGTCATATTGTAGACAGAAAGACACTTGGCTTTATAATTAGTATGTCTTCACAGGGTTTAAAGAGATAATGTTTAACAACGTAATAGTTTCTTAAGAGCTTGATCCAAGACACAGTCAGAGTGCTGTAATATATCATATGGTCAATAGCATGGTGTGCTAAGACAACACAGAGACTACACTGTGTAAATTCCACAGTTGACTATCACCAGTGATATGGTGTAGGCTCAGCTGTGATTAGGTAAGAAATCTAAGAAAAAAGAAACAAAAAAAGAAAAGAAGAGATGAGCAGGGGTCAATGTAGTGCTGGTATAATACAGCCCTTTGTAGAAATCTTGAAGAAGATTCCCCAGAATGCAAAATATATAAATTTAAAAAATAAATAAAAACTATTTTTTATTTGTTTTTTTGTTTTTCGATTGTGCTTACAATTTATGCTGGCGCAAATCAGCTCTATATAGCTAATGAACAATCTTGAGATAACATGAGCGAGATGAAACGTCCTGAGAAACAAAAGCTTAAGGGGAACCAGAATCAAAAGCTAGTACAAGGGAGCTTGTTTTATTCCTAAGGTACCTAAGATAATAACTTATTATGAACACATCACCCAGACACCAAAGAGCAGCACACAGAAAACACTCAGATGGAAAAAGCACCAGTCACTGGTCTTTGATTACTTGTTTCTTCTTGGACTTAAATGATGTGTTGTACACCACCATCCTCTTAAGCATCTGTGGTGACTACAATGTAGAATCAGATGTAGAACAGTATTACAACACAAATCAGTTTCTCTCACACACACATTTACATGTACACAAGGAATTTACCTCAGAGCTATAACCATAAAGAGTCAAAATACTTCACTGTCAATGTTTGAGGAAAATCCAATAAAAAACTTATTGACATACCTAATTTTTAAATTTCAACATTTGTGACTCTTAGACAGGAGTTTTTAAATCCAGTACTGCTCTGGTAAAATATACTGTTTTCAGTAGAACTCACACCTGACCCATTAACTCTCAAACATTTATGTAACATAGATATTTTGGCAGCTGTGAACACATCAAACCATGCAGGGCAGTGGCTGCTCACCACCATAACTGCAAAACTATTTCATATATTTTATATGCCATTAGGTCAGGTTTGCATGGGTACTCTGACTGGTCTACAGCTACACGGCCCCATACAAAGCAAGCTTTAATTCACAGAGTTATCTGACAAATTTTCACCAGCAGTAACTTTTACAGCAAATAGAGCTACAGTAGCTCTTCTGTAAGATCGGACCAAACAGGCTAGTCTTCATTCCCCAACATGCATCAGTTAGCCTTGGATGCAATGACCCTGTTTCAGGTCCACTGGTCATTCTTCCTTGGACCACATTTGTAAAGTACTGACCACCACATACTGGAAACGCCTCACAAAGACCTGCTGTTTTGGAGCAGCTCTGACCCAGCTGTCTACTGTTTCATAATTTGTCCCTTGTCAAAGTCAATCAGATCCTGACGCTTGCCCATTTTTCCTGCTTCCAATATATACATTTTGAGAACTGACTGTTCGCTTACTGCCTAATATATCCTTTACCCCCTGACATGTGCACTGTTGTGAGAAAATCAATGTAATTCACATGACCTTTCAGTGGTTTTCATATTATGACTTATCATTGTGACAGCTCTAATGATCAAAGTAGAATAGAGGGAGGCCAAAGCAAGTTGTGTTTTTCTGTGATTTAATAAGACAAAGCTGAAAGCCATGAGGATGTGTAGATGTGGAAACTAGAAAGTCTATCAATCACAGCCTTTAGATTCTACATTCTAAGACTCATTATGTGCACAACAGGCTTTGACCTCCCTCCCTCTTCCTTCTACTCTCTCGACTTCCCTCAAGGTAGAAATGCTAATTTTGAGATTCTTGACTCATAAATCAATGCAGTCAAGAAGATGCACCACCTGAGGACATCACTCATGAATTGAAAAGCAACCTCCACAATAATATTCAGTTAACCAAAAAGACATTAGACAACACTATGCTATTTCCATCAGCATGCACACACATACGTAGACTTACCGTGGGTTCGGGCCGTATTACATGTCTGTATGAGGTCTTGGATTGGGGCAACATGACTGGTTTTGACATGACTGGGTTCACTTGTCTCCTCTGATTAGGAGGACTGGGTGCTATTTGCTACAGAATGACCATAGTGCAGAAGGAATTTGTGAAATTCAAAGTAAACTTTGACCTATGCTATTCACACTATTAACACAAAATGTTCTCAAAGCAAACAAAGCAAACATGTAGCAGTCCTTAAAAATATATTTTTTAAAAAGAATAGCTCAAGCTCACCAGTGGACTGCTGGAGGTTGATATCCTGCTAACATTAGAAGTGTTTCTCATCACCTAGACCATATTAACAAAATGACAAATCTAAATTTTAGCAATTAACTAAACACATGGTACCATCCTTCACGTATAGCATAGGGGTGGACAAATCACAAATTCATTAAATGTGACGAGATAAATCTGATTTAATTCAGTGCATCAAATCAGGACCTCGAAAAAATTAATTATTTGAGTTTCAATTAAAGTATGTTGATATGTTTCATAAACATATGTCCCAAGAAAATATGTGCTTTGGGTTTTTGCAAGCATCTTTTTTTTCCTTGATATGTCTAAGTATGGGTTTACAGCTTGCCGTGCTAGAAGGAGATTTATGCTATGTTTAGACATACTTGAAGTGACAACAGCAATCATTGACAACTAGATATGGGCATGTAAAGAGATATGACAATGGAGAGAAAGATTTTGTTTTATGCAAATATTAAGGAACATTGTATAGTGACTACCAACAAGAGTGAAGACAGTAGAGAATACATGATCCATGACAAAGGGCACACACTGCTTCTCCTTCATCTCATATATGACACATATAATCACTTTTGAATTTTATATACAAATGCTCTCCATCCAGAATTATTTTATTTATTTTAGTAGCAATAAAACTGATTTGGAATGCTAGTTGTGCCTCCTACTCAGACTTAATCTCTGCTTTCCTGGGCACCAGGTCCACTGATTTGTCCACCTCTAAACAAATCAATCTTTTTTTTTTTTTTTTTTGCACAAACTGCACAAACAGCAATCTAAAAAAAAATCAACATCTCTGTTATGCCACCTGAACTCAACATGACATAATTTTCTATCCTAATTCATGCCATTTTATCCTGCAAATTAAACACAGAATCTTAACCAAGATTAAAATCCAGTCAATCAAACAAAGAGTGCTCAACTTGAGCTAACACTTTGTTTTGATTGCAATGATTGCTACCTGTGCACTGCCATGGAAGGAGGGTTCATTTGAGCCATTTCTATGGTAGCCACCACCTCGCTGCTTGTAGCCATTGTCCTCCCATTCGTTCCTATGTTCTGAGAGGCTGTGGGGTTGGTGGTAGCTCTTGGGGAAGGTTTGGTAATCTAATTGTTGAGGTGGGGGAGGTGGTGGAGGAGGTGGTGGTGGAGGTGGAGGAGGTGGTGGTGGTGGTGGAGGGGGGTGAGAGAAAGATGTAGACCAGGAGGCCTGAGCCTGAGGTCTGGTGGTTGAAGGGGGTGGCCGTCTACGACTAATGGAAGCAGGAGTTACTCTGGGAGCATGAGGAGAAGGTGGCCGCTGTGGAGCTGGATGTGAAGGTGGGGGAGGATAAGAGGGAGCAAGTGATGGCCTAGGGGATGGAGAAGGGTGGACAGATTTCTGATAGAAGTGGGGTGAAGGTGGAGGAAGAGGTAAAGGTGGTGGGGGATAATTGGCTGTGGGTGGAGTAGGGGCCAGTTTTTTCAGAGGCTGCCTTAGACTCTGGTCCACCTCGTCTAGGTTGATGTCATCAAGGTCAGTAGTGGCAAGCTGAAAACCTCCTGGAAATCTTTTCACCGTAGACACTGGAGATCGAGATGGACTCAGCTGTACAAAACAACTCATCTGGTTAAAAATCATAACTTCTCCACCTCACAACAAGCACCTCAAACCCAAAACAAGCTACTGCTAAATTCACAATAACTGCAGACAACCACACAAAATAAACACACAGCTCGACACATGCTCTGCAAATCTTCACCCAGTCTGCACTTTTACCTCAGGAGAGTCATTCTCCACCGAGGAAATCTGCTCCAATCTAGTCTGGCAGAGCCTCTCCACCCAGTACTGCACTTTCTCTGATTCCTCCAGATCCTCCCGCTCGGTCTCTGTTACCTGCCCACACCAGCACATGCTGATCCACAGAAACACCTTAAAGACCTTAAACAGATAATTCTACTGGCTTCCCTTTGTGTGATAAATGCTGTTTTTTAAATATTACAGTTTCCACAAGCCCCAGGGACATATATCAAGGATAATAATCAGAATCAGAATCAGAATTAAGTTTATTGGCCAAGAGCTGACACACAAAAGGAATTTGGCTCCAGCTGTAAAAAAAAAAATTAACTCACTCTAAGAAAATACATTCTAATTGCACTTGAATGAAAATTGTACCTCTTGCAAGAGTCGATTAATTTTCATCTGTTTCTCTCGTTCAAGTATTTCTTCTTTTTCCTTGGCCAATTTCAGCTCAAACTCCATCTCTTTCTTGCTCTTTTTCTCTGTTGTAAGTGTGTCTGTCTTGGAAATCTTCTTTTTCTTCTTCTTTGTCTCTTTTCCTTTCTGAATATTTATAATAATTGTTTTTTTCTGTATTACATGGAAGTTTGTTTTTATGCACACCACACAAAAAACCACCCATATGCTGTCATTCAAACACAACAGATACTATACAGACACGCTGACTTCATGTTACTGTTCCCAAAATTAGACTCATTTCTGAAGTTTCAGGGACTGTATCACAAACACTGCTCTTAATTCAAACGCACAAAGTACCTTTCTGAGTGTAGGAAACTTTCCTTCATAGCGGTAAAACCAGTTGCGAGCTATTGGATCAAGATTAAAAAGGATTAAACAGGAAGTGACATGTTCAGACAAAAACAGTTTCAATTCACCAGCTTCCAAAATGACCCAACCAACCAAAATAAAGTGTAAGGGCTTGCATCCTCTTATGTGCCGTGATGCAGAATTGGAAAAGAAAGTAGGAAGGAGTTGTCAAAGGAAAACCTTTACATGCAGAGATTGATACGACACATTTCCCTTCGAGAACAGTTCAGCTGCACTCACTTCTCTGTCCTCTTTTTCTTCTTCTTCATCACTGTCAGCTTCTGCAACTGTATAGGTCAAGTTCACGTAACAGCAGAGACAGATAGAAAGAGTCAAAAGAAGAAAAGAGAAAGAAATTGCATTCCTGAAAACTGAATGCACATTCATTCTTGTAAGTAAAAAAGGTAAGGTATTAAGTAAGTAGATGTCTAGATGACATGTGCTGTAAGCATATTATCATCAATGAAGAACAGGAAGGTTTTAGCGAGATTTCACTCTCCACATTCATGCATAGTAACACAGGTATAAGTATGCTGCAGCGTATCAGTTCTGTGGTCGTACCTGAGCTCCTAGGTTTCGATGGAGGTGGAGAACGCGATGGAGGTGAAGGAGGAACAGGAGATGGACTTTTAGACCTCTCTCTGGAACCCCAGTCTTCCTCCCATTGCCTATTCTGCTTTCTCTCTTCAGCCTCTATCCTGAAACACATACAGTACACATGAAACAAGGGCTAGAATCAGCCACTCTGTCTGCAGCTAATGCTTAGCTGATTTACTTTTCCATCTCCTTTCTGTATCTTTCCTCTTCCTCTGCAGCCTTCTGTTCAATCTCCATCTTTCTCCTGCAAATGAAAAAACAACAACAGAAATGATCACCAACCAACTGTCTGTCAAAAATGAAACATGTGCAAATGAAATGCACATGTCAATGTTCTAAAGCCACAGATGGGTGCTGAATTATTTATACCTGCATGTATTATCTATTAAAAATGAAATCCTGTGATTATTCTGAAGAATACATCCCTGAAGAATACAGTCTATATGTACTACAATCTTATAGTCTATTAGAAAAACTAGATACACAAATCACAAATTAGACAAATCCATTTTTGTCATATAAGGCAAAGTTCTGGCATCAGACTGACATTCGCTCTTTTTCCTGTTGCTCTTTAATGATTTTGTTGGTCTCCACTGCCACTTTCTTCTGTTGCATGAGCTCCTGCCGCTCAATCTCTCGCCGAGCTTCTACTGCCAGTTTCTCCTCATCTGTCATGAACAACTCTCTACCCTGAAATAAATCCATATAAAGAAACGAATCAGGGATAGCACAAACATGTACATGTATACAAAGACACTGATTATAAACCTTCTCTTTAAATCTACCATAACTGTAAATATTTTTACTGTAAATCAGACCTAAACTTTAAATGAACTGACATTAGCGTTTGATTAACATAAATCAATAAAGTGAAAGAAAAGAAAAAAGTCCACCTGAAACTCATTAAATATGTCTATATTAAAATATTTGTGGGGGGCACGGTGGCTTAGTGGTTAGCACGTTCGCCTCACACCTCCAGGGTTGGGGGTTCGATTCCCACCTCCGCCTTGTGTGTGTGGAGTTTGCATGTTCTCCCCGTGCCTCGGGGGTTTCCTCCGGGTACTCCGGTTTCCTTCCCCGGTCCAAAGACATGCATGGTAGGTTGATTGGCATCTCTGGAAAAATTGTCCGTAGTGTGTGAGTGCGTGAGTGAATGAGAGTGTGTGTGCCCTGAGATGGGTTGGCACTCCGTCCAGGGTGTATCCTGCCTTGATGCCCGATGACGCCTGAGATAGGCACAGGCTCCCCGTGACCCGAGGTAGATCGGATAAGCGGTAGAAAATGAGTGAGTGAGTGAGTAAAATATTTGTGAACTGATTCTGGTGCCAATTTATTAGATTAATTTGTTGGATGGTGCTTTATTTAAGTTAGATGTGTACCAAGCTGACATCACAGGGCACCGGTGTAGTACACTTGGAAGTTCTGTAAACAATAATTATCTTTTGTAAAATACATATCACACACACAAAAATCAAACAATCAGCCATCTAATCAGCCGATAGAATCACCTTGGTATCTAACTGGCCTTATAACTTTGTGACACTTCTCAATTCATTGTTCTCAACTGAGGGAATGAAGAAAAAGACTCATTAGATTTTTATCACATTGTCTTCAGGAATGCTCGACAAATCCTGAAGCCTATAAGTAAGAAAAGACCTTCTAAGACACTCCAATTTCCTGTCCTTGAGTGAAGCCGTGTGCAGAATGACTGTGCAGAATGAAATCCTCTGTGAGTTACAGATTTGCTATGTACTAATGAGCGCTGCAGAGAACCGCATGAGCCAATTGTGCCTGAGGTGGACAGCATTACACTATTATTACTTACAGCTCCAGTGAGGACCGTAATTGTTAGACTCCTACTGCTCTTCAACACTCGAACAGCCTACAAAAACAACACAACATTTCCAGTTGGTTTGGAAATTCAGGAAATACAGTACTTAGAATACTTCAGTATGATAGATATGCTGACATGATGAGAAGCCTTACTGTACCTCCTTGTGGTCCACATTAGAGAACTCCACGCCGTTGACCTCGACAATCTGGTCCCCAATCTACATCCCCCAAATCAATAAACATGTCAGTCTCACTGTTTAGATAATAAATCAGTAATGACTTGTTAAGGAGGTTTCTGTGCAACGAGTGAGATTATAATACCTGCAGGCCCACTTCTGCAGACAGAGAGCCAGGCTTTACATTGCTGATATAGATCCCTGGTTTTTGAGTTGGTCCACTCGAGATACTACAGCAAACAGCAATGATGATTTTTAGCAATTGTTGGGATTTATGTGCCTTTTTTTATACAGAAATGCTCTTTAAAATCCAAAACCTGTTTACTTAATGTAGTGTTAGCTATACACCCACTAGCATGTCACACATTATTTAGTCTTTTATACTGTGCTTCTGTAATATTGCTTCTGTTACTATGTTCCAGGAAACATAAAAAAAAACATATTTATCTGTAAGATTTAATGGTCCTGACTTATCCTGATATAGTATCATAGGCAATACGTTATATGACAGTCATATTTGTAATAAACTATGAACACATTCATATCATGTTAAATGAATTTATAAAACATTATTGAGACTGTTATAATTGTTCATGAATATTTATTGCTTTTATAGCTATATTCATTATGCATTATGGAATAATAAATAAATTTGCATTAAAAACTGCCTTCATAAAAAATGGTAGTATAGCATATAGCAGGGTAGCATAGCATATTTTTTAATGTTAGATTAGAGCTAAAGCTGTCAACATTGCGAACAAGAAAACTGTAGCAGCCAAAGACAGCAAAGGTTTACAACACATACTGCTCTATGCTCCATGCAATTATAAACAGCACATTCTGCTGACCACATACCACCTACTCCTGCCCTCTTGATTTCTTTATTTCACAAAACAAAGTAGTTACTGTATTCACTTATATAACATTGGTGAAAAGTTCATCAAATTCACACACACACACACACAAACACACACACACACACACACACACACACACACACACACAATACACATATGTAAGTAACAAATCTCACCTGATGCCCATGCCTTTAGTGCCAACCAGGCTAAGGAACACTTTTTTCTCTGTGATCTCTTTACCTCCAAAGGAGGCCAGGCCAGCAACACTGCTCTTCTTCTCCTGAAAAACAGTAATAACTGTTAGTATAGTACTGTAATCTATACAAACAGTATAACTACATACTTAGGATTAAGAGAGATTTTAAGTTTATTAAGACTTACTCCTGATTCAGACACAAACTGGTCCACAAACTGCCACTTCAGAGGTTCATCAGGGGACCTGATAGGGACATTGGGAATTATTAATCTTATTAGCGCACAACAATTCTAATATTTGTATGAGCAACATAATCAAATAGTGGCACAATATTTGTTTTAGTTCTGTACTCCAGCACAGAATAACTACACTATGTAGCCAAAAAGCATACAATTGCATGCTTCTAACTTTGTGGCAGTAGTTTGGGGAGTACATACTTGGGTGTGACTGTCATGTATCCACATACTTTAGGACATATGATGAAATCTCAGTTTAACCTATCAATAGTAATCATAACAAAGCAACTGTACAGAACTCAGGATGTACACTTAGAGTTCCAATGATCAAGCCAGAGAAGACATTAGCAATTGATACTGTATGAAGAAGAAGAAGCTTTGTGGGGACTTAAAAGTGAACTAGTCCTCTTCTGGGTGCCTTTAGGGGCAGATCAGGAAGAAATAAAAGTCTTTTTTGTTCCTGGTTCTGTTATTGTTTCCAGAGAGACAGGAAGAGGAAGGTGTGGACAAAAGTAATGGAACCATATAAATCATACCATTTCATCTATAAAAAAAAGGTCAGATGGGCATTCAATGGCTGCCAAAGGAAATGAAGTATTTGCTGTCTTTAGTGCATGTGACTGCTGACAGCAGCAATAAAATAATTTTTGAAAGCTACAGAGTTATAAAGGAGTAAATATACATGATTCTGGACTAGTCATCAAAAGTTAAACCTACTGACCCAGCATTTCACTTCCTAATGACATGACTATAGAAAAAAGCGCTTGAATATACAAAAAGGACTGACTAAAAACTAAGACGGTTCAAACAGTATACATCTCAATAACACAGAATAAATACATAGCATCAGTAACTATCCAGAGTCCTGGAGCACAGAGCCAAAACAACATAATCTATGGCCAATTACTATCAAATGAATACAGATTTTAAAGTTTTAGGACATGATTATGGAAGCAGATGCTGATTAAAAATTACCTCTTTACTGGAATCATTCCCACATCTGTAAATGAAACCATATAGCTTGTAAACAATCCACTTAACACATAATAAACTAAAAACTAAATCAATTTAAATGCTATAATTAAATGCAAATAATAATTGTTCTTTCAACTACTACAGCACAGAATCCTGACTCACGTCTGACTTTAAGCGAAACAGTCTTCTTAGTCTTGATAAGGCTGATAATCTCTTCATGGATGCATGAGGAAATTGAATAGCCATTGATGCGCACAATCTCATCTCCCACCTGCCAAAAAAAGGATGATTACAACCATGGTGGAGCTTCACCTTCCTGCTTGGTCACTAAAGTCACTAATACTAAAGTATTTAACATTTATGATCAGTCTGTCCACTTACATTTTGATTTAACTTCTTTTATGAGATTTTCATAAATTCTGGCAATAATATTAACTTTTAAGTGATCTTCTACAATGCTATTTTTATTCATTTTTACAAATTCCAAAAACACAAATATACGTATAAAATGTTTAAATTCTGCTACCACGTAAATATTGAACAAACTTCAGCACCCCACAAATTTTTTGGAGGACCTCACTTCATTAAAACATATTTTTGTAGATGCTTTGACAGAGACTATATCATCAAGCCATCTCTGAAAACAACAGTAGCTTTTCAATCCCTCAATATGATTCTCTTTGTCACAACTACTGTATGTCCCTCATTAGTGCCAACTGGAAAAATAAACCAGACAGGCAATTGTGTTAGAACACTCAAAGAGGGACCTGATGTGATATCTCAATAAAATTCCACAGGAATAACATGTAAATATATCTTGAAGTTGTGAGCAGGAAATGGAGGAGATTCTTGAGAAGAGATCTTGTGGAGTTTGATGGATAACTGTTCTTAAACTATCTTGAAATTAAGATTGTAGATTGTTTATATATATATCATTAGAAAAAAGTGCCTGCAAATGGTTCTTACATCTTACTTCTAAACTTTTCTAAGAGACTACAGATGTCTTCTATTGTAGAGTAAATCCTTCCACACATTAATTACCAGCATACAAATTTACCTATTTTTTTTTTTATAGGAATTACAATTAAGTAAAAGAAAAATGCAGGAAAAATGCAGGACAACTATTCCAGAAAGTCATGAATCCTTTTAAGTCATTGTAAAGACTCTTTGGAAAAGAAAACACTGCTAAAAATGCACGCTTTGCAAAATTGATTCATGGCTTTTTACTCCACCTAGTGGTGTAAGGGTGTCCTAACATCAATACAACGTAGCTGTCTTGGCTCTTGCTTCTTATCAAGTTACTATTGTACAAATGCAATCTCTAGAAAAAGATATACTTCATATTCTGATTTATAGGCTGCACATGACATACTTTATTCATAGTAAAAACAAGTAGATATTTTTGGAGTAAATGCTTAGTGATTACATTTTTGGAGTCTGTTAATAAATTTGCCTCTCTCTCTCTCTCTCTCTCTCTCTCTCTCTCTCTCTCTCTCTCTCTCTCTCTCTCTCACTCACTCACTCACCTGTAGGCCCACATTTCCAGCCTGTCCATCCTTTACAATCTGTGAGATGAAGAGCCCACTGCCAAACTCAAGTCCACCTCGTACACTCAGGCCCAGGCCTTCAGGGTGATTGCGATCCAAACGCACTTCCTTCAGCTTCCTGCATACAGACAAGAAATTCAAATTACAAGACAAATTTATGCTAAGTATGCACACTAGAACCCTGTTTGTATTTGGACTGCATCTCAATAAGATTTTAACTGTAGCAATTACAGTTAAGCCTGAAATCTGATTTCTTGTTAAAATGGGAATCAACTTATTACATTTGACCACTTCCACTGGAGCATTTGCATCTATTAGAAGGGTAATACAAGGGCATTTTTCTGTATATATGTATATTAAGTACACTATGTAGTCAAACATACTTTGTACGCTACCAGACCTTTACACACATATGTGGTTCTTTGCCAAACTCTTGCCACAAAGCAACAGTTAAATAGGATGTGTACATGTTGTAGCATTAAGACTGGAACTAAGGGGCCCACGCATGTTCCTGCATGACAATGCCCCTGTGCACAAAAGCAATGTCCAATAAGATATTGTTTGCCAGGGTTTTAGTGGAAGATCTTGAGTGGTCTGCACAAAGCCCTTGTATATATTGTACTGAATAACTTTTAGGATGAACTGGAACGCTGACTGCACACCAGGTCTCCTCGCCTGACATCACTGCCTGAGCTCACTAATGCCCCTGTGGCTGAATGGAAACAAATACGCACAGTCATGCTCCAGAAATCTTGTAAAAAGCCTTTCCAGAAGCATAGAGGTCAATATAACAGCAAAGAAAGGCTAAATCTGGAACAAGATGTTTAACAATCAAATATGGGTGTGATGGTCAAAGGTCCACACACTTTTGGCCATATAGTTTATTCTTTAAAAACTTCATCAATAGATGCAAATGTTAAAATGATACTCTCTCATTCATCAAAACTGACTACTGTGGACCAGAAATCAGTTATATGTTATAAAAAAAATAATAAAGCTATATAATATGTACTATATAGAAATACATAAATAAAATAAATGAATATACATTTTAATATCAAATAAAACATTATGTTGTCTCAAACATTATGTTGAATTTCAGTTACAAAGCATCATATGTCAAAGCTTAGACTGCACATTTCAGATAACTATATTCAATACAGCTGAGAACTGGCAGGTTCTACTTTATTAGTACTTTGTCATACTGGATTACACTCCTGGGGTTTATAACCAGCATCCTTCTGACATGGTTCACCGAGCCTGGGAAAGAGCAATTACTTTACCCCAGTATAAGGGCAGAGTGGATCACCCCTCCCTCTTATTCTTTCTCTGTTTGTTAGCATTTCATTTTTCTATAATAATTTATTTATACCATCTTCTCACCTGGATCTCTTTGGGGTAAGGTTGTCATACTCCACCTGGTGTTTGAGAGGAATTAGAGGCCGGATCGCATCAAACAGAGGAAGACGGTTTGGATCATTAATCACCAGCTTCAAGTCACCCACCAGGACAGGCAGATCCATAGACCTGATAGAAAGCAGACAGATAAAGATTATTCCATAAACTTGGGTCTTAAAAGACTTAGAGACAGTAGAGCAAGTCTAATGTAGCACTGCAGGTCATTTGAATAAAATAAAATGACTACATTTTGACATATAAAACAGTTGCTATATTAAACATAACTAGACAAATAAACATTCTTAATGAAAACATATGCAGGTCTGGCTCAGAAAAACGATAAAATTTAGTAATTTGTTCTATAGCTTAATTAATATTCTTTCCCATAGAGATAAATTTAAAAACAGCAAACGTCTTGTGGTTCTATTCCCAAATATTGTGCTTGAGAAAACTTAGTTTTCTCATATGACCCTTAAAAATAATGCTTTTTGGATTTAGTGTTTTGCCATGGTCTATGAAACTTTGATGACTGTTTTTTCACTCCTGACTCAAATATCAATAGCAAAGGGGCTTTTGTGAATGGCTGCATGTGACCAGGTGGAGATTGGAAACTATCAGATCCCCATCCAATAAGACAACCTTTAGCTGCTGGTCCAATAGAGCAACCACACAAAGATCAGGTGGAAAACCTGTTCTTATTGTTCATATAAAAAGAAACCTAATATATAATTCAACTGCATGTAACAATATTATTTTCCTCATTATTCTACAAACTTTCATGTCTTTCATGTTTACATTTCAGCAAAAATGATATACAAAAATGAACATAAAAATAAAAACAAGCAGAAAATGACTGTCATGTCAAAGGATTTTGAGAGGTTTGAAGCTAGAGTGTAGATCAACTGTCAAACCTGAATCATAGAGAAATAACCAAAGACTAATATGATTTACCCTTCTCACCTTCCCATAATAACAATATGAAATGTTTGAAAAAAATGTTAGTGTTTGATAAAGCGTGCGTTTCTTCTATCTATAATGAATAATGAAAAACGACAGATTGAAAACCACTCAATCAATATAATACATTAGATAATGAAGAAACCTACTTATGATACATGCGCAGAACATCATACAGGTAATCCTTTTCTGCCTCATTATCAATCAGCAACTCAACCTGCGAAAAGTAACGGCACATAAAATCATTAGAAGACCCTGTTCAATTCAGGCATTCTGTGGAGACCATCACACTCACCATATGGTGACTGAACTGCTGTAAAAAGATTTTAAGAAAACGTTTCGGCCAGTCAATGATGCCACACATCTCTCTCAGGGACACAACAGCAAAGAGAAAGGTTTTTGCTGTTGGCTGCGGGAGGTGTGTTTCAGTGGCCAGTTGAACTGATGTGACACATGCTATTGTTCTTGGTCAGGTGGAAATAGTTGGGTGCTGATCTGCTCCACTAGACTTGCTCATTCCACTGCACTCCACGTTGTCACCCTGAGCGGCTCAGTTTACATGAACTTGCATGGCCAAAGGTGCATCATAGCAAATGTTTATATGAGACATAATATCACAGAACTGAAAAGATTAAAGGAGAGTGAGATTCATATTATAATATTATTACCAACTTTCTTGCACATGTCAAATGCTGTATAAATTATTAAAAAATGTTTATATTTTATTTTTTTTGGTACGGGTCAAATACAAAGTGCCCCATTTTTGTCACATGAAGGCTGTTTATATTACAGAATATATTTCTATGCATATATTATAATGTATATAAGACTAGCACGTAAATGACCAGTGTTGCATTCAGGGTGCCTTCCTGTCTGTCTGAATGAATGAATGAATGAATTAATTAATTAATTCATTAATTAATGCACCAAAATGCACATCTAAATAGGTTTTCCTAATACAAATATCTTTGATATCAAATATATCCTTTTTTCTATATTTGGAGAAACCTGACACTGCTATTTTATTGTTACAAAAAAAGAATATATTATAATAGAATGGAATAAAAAAAATGGCAACAGTATATGATATATGAGAGGACAGATGGTGTAATAAATATGTATTATACAATCCCCATGTGTCCTTTAGCATGGACTTTGACACCATAAAGCAATAAAACTTGAATGAAATTCAGTGCATGAATCACTTCTGCATTACTGTCTTTAACGTCCTTCAAAAAATCTGTATGTGTACAACCGATGAAATCGATGATGAATTCACAATAGCTTAAAAAATGATCTGCATGCAGACATTAAACTAAGACAGAATGCTTTTACAGAAGGTCCCAGGTCTACTCAGGCAGAGGAACACTGCTGAAAATAAATATGAAGCAATCCTGTTCGCCTGAACGACCTTGTCTGACACTCCATCTATCCATCCCCCTCTTTCTCACAACACAACACAACACACACACACACACACACACACACACACACACACACACACACACAGCAGATGGGACATGGTAGATCACAGAGATCACAATGAAAACTCTAAACTAAATACTGTGCATCTTACGCCTGTTATGGGAAGTCCAACACGTCCATACGTTGTTCTTTTATCTTTATCTTTAAATGCTTATCTTGGATAGACAGAAACCACAGGGTTTAATTATTAGAGATCCTGCTTACAGTTTTAAGAGGAAACGTTTTACATGTTGCATTCAAACTGTTACAAAAGAAAAAAACATCTGTAAACCAACTCTAACCATAACTAAGTAATCTTCTGCCTCTAGACTGTTATGCTCTTCAGGAAAAGTAAAGTTGTGTACAGGTAACTTTAAACATACTCACAGTTAAGCCAGAACATATCAAAGACACCAAACACCTTAGATTATAAGAACCTGAATATACTTTAGTTGTACACTACTGCACACAAAACAAATTTCAGCTACGTTTTAATATTTGATAGCTTGTATCAGGTGCGCAGTCAGTCTTTAGCTATTCTTAAAGGACTACTGCTCATTTTCCCACAAAACAGTGGTGTGGTATCTGAGAGCATAATATTTACCTCTACAGTAACTCACTTACCTTATGGCGAAATTCTCGAGCTACTTTCCTCTCCATGTTAAAAATAAAACGTTTTGTTTTACCGCGCGCGCGCTTGTGTGTGTGTGTGTGTGTGTGTGCGTGTGTGTGTGTGTGTGTGTGTGTGTGGAAGGTGCAGCGGCCAGAGGGCGCTTTCTCTTGCACTTTACACTCCTGCTGGATTTCACTCCCTGATGGAGAAAAAGGTCACGTAGCTGTCATTAAACAGATGTTTTGACTGCGTTAAAAGCTTCCGTTTGTAAAGGTCATGTGAGGTTTGAGGATCTATTTAGCCACAGCTGGTGGATGCGTTTATTATTAGACTTGGATTAAACTATGTAAAGTGTCCACAACACAAGTCCCTGTATAATTACTATAGAAACAGTGTACCGACTGTAGGTGTAGCTATACACAGTATATACAGTATAATCATGAGCCCATTAATATACAGCTGAAACTGCTCAGCTTCTCTCTCTCTCTCTCTCTCTCTTTCTCTCTCTCTCTCTCTCTCTCTCTGTACCACCCATCATGAATCTCTCTGTATTTCCTCTTTGTGTGATGACTGTTACAAACCCCTGACAACTGAGACTCCTACTAATAAAATAAACGATTTCAAGAATAACTTGTATAAAGAATAAAAAAGTTAAACAACGTATAAGTCTGTGTGAATGAGCTTTTACTATAAAAACAATAACACAGGGCTCTCAAGTTTTGAAGACAGGGAAGAGTGACATCTCCAACACCTCCCACCCCCACCAACACCCCGCCCAAGGATCACTGAAATCACTGAATACAATTTAACCAAATACAAAGTATTTATTCAATTTCCATTTATTAATTTGTGTGTGTGTGTTTGTGTGTGTGTGTGTGTGTGTGTGTGTGTGAGAGAGAGAGAGAGAGAGAGAGAGAGAGAGAGAGAGAGAGAGAGAGAGAGAGAGAGAGAGAGTTTATGACTGGTGTTGTTTATAGTAAATGTTTGATGTAGTAGCCTAGTGGTTAAGGTGTTACCAATCGGAAGGTTGTGAGTTCAATTCCTATGTCTACCAAGCTGCCACTGCTGGCCCCTGAGCAAGGCCCTTAACCCTCAATTGCTCAGTTTGCTCAGTCGCTCTGGATAAGGGTGTCTGGTGTGTGTGAGAGAGATTATGACTGGTGGTGTTTGTTGCCTTTTTTGGACTCCTTTATCAGTTGTAATGTTGCTCCCATTTAAACCAGTTCAGCTCAAGCGCAGCCATTTTTAGGGTCATGATTGAGGACAATGTCCCATCCAGAGACAAGCTGTTTTGTGCACAGGTTTTGTTCAAACCAACCATCTAAAATACCATCAGCATCAGCATTAGAATGTGGAAGCACTAAAACCAAGGCTGCTTGTTCTGAGCAGGTGTCAGTGAACCAGGGCCCCCTGGCACCATCTCAGGGCCCCCAGTTTGAGAACCACTGGCCTAAACTACTTGTTCTGAGCAGGTGTTGTCAGTGAACAGGCTGTAAAACTGTTGGCTAAGTTACAGACACTCATGAAAAACTCATGCTGATTATTTGGGAAACATCTCTAACAGCAGTCAAAATGTCATTGTTTGTGTCAAACAAGTTGTGAATTTGTTGTAACATTAAAGCAGGAGATCATGACTTACTCTGTGCTCAAAGTGATGCTCTCAGCTCCAGTGGTTTTCTCTGTGGGCGAACGAGGATGATGAGTGTTTTTCATTGGATGTTGCGTTAAATCTTACCCAGATACAATAGTGCTATTTTCTGATTGGCTATTGTGTAGCCTCTTTTTTTGATTGGCTGATAAGTGTCAGGCTCGACTGAGAAATCCAGGGGAGACGCGCTTGATTCCTGCCCGGTTCCATAGAGACAGCGGTGCGGTCTGATACTTTTTGAGCGCTGCGGCTTATTAAATATATGAAAAATAGTCAGTTTTTCTGCGTGAGAAATACAATGTGTGGTGGGAGAGCGTGAGAAAAGACCCAAATGAGTGACTGTCACTCTCAATGCGTGACACTTGAGAGCCCTGAATAACATATTGTAATCAGTGCATTCATATAAGACTATGATTTATAATGGTCGTTAATACAAACAGGAATCAGTCTTTATTTTTTTTTTATTTTGTCTGGCAAGTTCAGCACTTTAATTCAGCTTTTAGAAGTATACAGTGTATGCATCAAGAATGACCATCAACTATAAGCTGTAACATTTTAAAGTATATGTGTGTGTGTGTGTGTGTGTGTGTGTGTGTGTGTTTCACTGTATGTTTAACTATAATTAAACTATATTAATCTATATTTTTAATAATTGGAAGCTTCATAGTTAGATATTTTATTTGATCATTTAAATGACAGGTTATTAGAGCATTTACTGAATTTCAGAGCGAGATAGCTGTTAGTGCGTATGGCACAAATTCATCAGGTGGTGCAGTGTAGTTAGGATTTATTTTGGTTTTGTTTGTTTGTTTGCTAGTTTATTTGTTTTGTGGGATAGGCCGCAGCTTCACCATAATAAGTGAATAAGTGAGTCTCTGGCTCCCCCTTGTGAAGAATCCCATGTTATCTATCCCTGTCTACAGAATCTTCCTCTTGCCTTTGTGCGTTTAAGATTGTTTACCTAACTACAGTTCAGACGTGTAGCACCAACTGAGCTATTATCATTAAATGAATGCACAAAACAACACTGTTGCTTTTTCTCAGTTTGACAAATTCGCTTACCAAAGCAAAAAGTACCTTCAGGATTTTTTTTGTTTTCTTCTCAGTGTTTTCTTCTTAGTTTCTTCTTAGTCTTCTTCATAATTTTTTAAATCTTATGTATTTTGGAGCTTTACAACTTTCAATTGCTCACTAACACTGGTCAGACTAAATGTACATGTGGGACAACTTGGGAACCTTCTTTCTTAGCTTTAGTCATGACGCTACATACAGTTGTGTTCAGAGACTCTTCCAGGGTGATAATAACTTAGCAGCTGAGCCGCCATGTTTAATTCTGGCCTCAGCAGTGACGGTGGAAGTGTCTGTGTCAGCCCCTGTCAGCTTGTATATACTGTATATATTTTATAATTAACAAGTTATAATATAAGTTTAATTATAATAATGCAAATGTATATGTAACTGTAGGCCTGTATATATGTTACCAAACCCATGCAGAACTTCTGCTGCAATTGCAGTTGTGTTTCTCGGACACTGTATAAAAATAACAGCTTCTGCTGACTGTTTTCTATTAATACATTTGTTTTTAAAATGATGATATGATTTTAAAATATGATCAAATATCAATATTAATTTAACATTCATGTAAGCAGAAGTTTTCAGTGGAGATGTGCATATAGTTCACATGTCCTTCAATTAAATGTAAAGATTATTGAGGACAATAATAGTATTAAGGGGTGATTTGATACCATAATAATATGTTTTCTAAATGTATTGTTAATGTAAAAGCAATATAGTGTAAAATGTGTAAAAGTAAGGCTATAATTGCATTTTTAATATTACACATTCATTGTGATGAATATTGAAAATATATTTCCTTATATTTCTAGCTGTTTTTACTGTACCATTTTCATAGCAAAATCCCAAGACCTCCCATGGTCTCTGTGTAAGCATGTGCGAATGTGAGTGCTTAGTGCAGCACTGAGTAATTGTTTTTCAGTAGCAGCCCACTGAACCTGGCTTCAATTTAAAAACGAATTAATATTGTTATACAGAAATAAATAGAAGTGTACACATATATTTATGTTTAGTACTATTTTGTTTGTGTGCATGTGTGTGTGTGTGTGTGTGTGTGTGTGTGTGTGTGTGTGTGTGTGTGTGTGTGTGTGTGGTGTGCTCATTTTTGCACAGAAAGCAGCCAGGCTTGTCCCTGCTGATTCAGCTGTTGGTAGTGTAATGCTTTAGGGGGAAGGTGTGGAGGCTGGGGGTATAGACCCACAGGGTACTCAGGGAAGGATTACGCTTTGTAATGCTATCCTATAAACTCACTCATCAAAACACACGCACTTACTACACTGAAAGAAAAAAAAAAAACACAAACAGTAAATTCAGACTACAGAGTTTAAATTTAGGAATTTATTCTATTAGACTTTTAGGTAAATCACATACACTGTCACTATCGATCCAAAAGGTTTATCTATAATGCATTCATTATAAGGAATGTCATATTTTCTAAGTTTTAATTTAAACATGACTGACTCCAATCGTGTTCAATTTTAAAGCAATTTTTATTAACAGTATTGTGAACTTGCAAATCAGGACTCAGCCTCTAGGTGTCAGTAAAAGTGTTTAGATTCTAAGTACAAGAAGAATATATTTTCAATTTTTTTTTCCTAAATTGAATGAGTCATTCCTAATTTCTGAAATTCTCAAAAGGAAATAATGTATTATAAAGTCCTCTCCTTTACACCAAAATCACCCCTCTTTACAGTACATGCAGGTTAATAAACCACATTCTTTCAAAGTAAACTTGCTTTGTTTGCCCCAATCAAATGTAGATGCTTATTGGTTTATGAAACCATATGTATTCAAAAACTGAACAAAAATAACAATATGGTTGGAGTTATTCTGGAGTTAATACAAATAAAGAAGGAAAAGATGGTGCTTTAACTCCACCCTTTTAAAAGCATACCCATGTGAACATTATCAAATTTAGAAAAGTTGTGACCATGTTGATCTTTAGAGCAAAATTTAAAGGGGATACTTTGGAACATGATCACTTAACCTATCTTAAAATAACAAGGAATAGAAACACTAATTAAAAAAGTCTCAGGTATTTTCCCATGTTATCTTTAGACAACTGATTAAGCATTTTCCTGATCTCGCTCTGAGGTCAGAGCTCAGGGGGTGAAGGGAGTAGATGTGTGTACTGAGAGCTTGGTAAAGAGACGTGTGCAACAGTATTTAGTGACACGTCCACAGCAGCTCCCTGTAGCTGATATATCAGATGGCATGCTAAATCTTAGCACTCGTACAGCTCGCTGCATGACAAAGTAAATGCTCTGATGACCATTGTGATTCATTTAGAGAAGGATACTGGTTATTAAACAAGGGATGTGTTATTCAGCAAATGTCTCTGAGTGTGTTTCTGTTGTTCATACAGTAAGTGATTATTATTATATACAAAATAATAATAAATAAAATAAAATAGAAACTTTAGCAAACTTTACTTTATACCATGACTTCTTTGGTATAGCTGTCAAGTTTATGTCTTGTAAACTGAAGGAAGTATGTCACTTATGTCAGTCTATAATGCAGTGGAGCACATAGACTACACCCACAAAAGCTCTGTTAAAGCACTGCACACATGTCAGTTTCAGGTCAAAGATCAACAGACCTTCGACTCATTGGCATTTGCTTGCATTAGACTTGATACTGTGACAGCGTTAGTTAACAGGAGTTGTCAGATAACCTTCAAGTTCTTAAAAATGCATACACCTTACTTTATGCCTTACATAACCAACCATACTTTATGCTATTTTGATCAAATGCTAATTTGATCAACCAACAGCTTGCATCAATCATTTCTGGTCTCGTCAAGCTAGCTTTAGTCACCCTGTGTAATTAAATATCACATCATGGTAAGTACTGGGCTCTGGACTTTCACTGACTTTGATAAGATGGTGAAATTAATATTGCCGCATGTGTTGGCTCTCAGTAATGTCTGATTTGCTGCAGAAGCTGGGTGCACACTCAGGAAACAATGGTGGTATTGACTGGTTTGGGTCTCTGGTGGCTCAGGCTCCTGAGCCTAACACTTGCATGGCGCTGGCCACCCGGTGGCCCGGCGGCTGCTGGGATTGCACTAATGGGCAGGCGGCAGTTCTGCTGGATAGGCTTGAGCCTTGCAGCTGTTGGCTGGCACACTCCGACCTCGCAGTGGAATGACAGCTTTTGTCAGTGCCAAGAGGCCTCTAAGGGACAGAGAATGTCTTTAATCACAGGGATTCTGAGATGAGTGGACACGGATGACACGCTCACTCTGTGTCGAAGCAGCTCAATGAATCGGTTGTGCAGTTGTACCACTGTTTGTGTGGCTTTCTTTTCTGACACTGGAGATGTAATGTTTCAGAGTAAGCAAAAGAGCAGCTAAATCAATTCAGCTGTCAAACATAATTTAAAATCATGCTTATTTTAATAATTCTAAAAGAAATATGCAAGCGGAGCATACAAGATGTATAAATTAATCATAATTTAATATTATGTAATTTAAATAATTAAAATTTTAGATAATTTACTATAATTGTATAATTATAAATTAATATCTAATATGCCCTCATCATCATTTCTAGAACATGTTCATATGATCCATGTGGAAAAATCACACCTCTATATTGCAGGGACATTGGCATCAACCCTCACGTCATTTTAATGATCTTACTCCAGATTCATGTTACGGGGGAGGGTAAGACTTGTCCGAGCCACGGTGGGGGTTAGCTAGCAGGGTGACGGTGGAGGGTATATATATGCTTCTTCTGAGAGCCAGGATGCTGAGGCAGGGTAATTACAGAGGCTAAAAATATTGCAGCATTTGTTTTAGTTAATGGGAAAGTTACACTCAGGGCCAGAATCCCAAGGCAAAAAGCAGATAGAGTTTCTTTGCTGAGCTCGCTGGATGCCAGGCATATTGGGCCACCGAGGAAATAAACCCAAAGGAGGTGGAGAGAGCTCATCAGTCTGAGCCGGTGCTGACCATTCTGTTGGCTAGATATTAAGAGGACAATTACAAAACTCTTTTAAGGCCAGTAGACAACAATTGAGGCCACAAAACATCTGAGAATAGGAGTGCTGATAGAATATCACATTTCTGTCTTCCATGAACCCATCTCATAATTATCATAATTCAAAGTACACTCACTCAGGAGAAGGAACAAGAAACAAAACGTTTAACAAGAACCTAACTTAGGTGCATGTTAAACACTGCACTATACAATTTTCTCTATGCTCACTGCCATATACTGCCACAATTTTGGAATCCAAGCACTACCTTCTGGCTACTGAATTTAATGGAACTGTTGTTAACATTGTTTGAATGCTTTTTAAAATCTTCAAAGTCTTATCCCTAGCAGTCATGTAGATAGCAGCAGTAGGCCTACTCTTTCTCGCATTAGCAGTAGTACCACTGTAGTAGTAATAGTAGAATTAAAAGAAGTATTAATACTAGTAATATTATTAATAATATTATTCGTAATAGAAGTAGAAGAAGTAGTAGCAGTTTTAATAGTAAAAGTATAATTTCATATAATGATTTTACACTGAATTTAATACTGGTGATGACCTTGCCATTTATTACATGGCCAGAAGAGGGCGATAGTTTAAGTTTCTGTGTGGACATGTATTTATTTACCTCTTTGTGGGGACCTTAAATCTGCACAATGGGAACAAATATTGTACTGTGTACTAACGTTAAGGTTTGTGTTTGGGTCAGATGACATTATGGTATTATACATAGCATAATGTCAGATGACATTATGGTATTATACATAGCATTATTGAATTAAAGCAATAAATGTTTGTTAATGTAAATAGCAAAAACAGTACTCATCAGACTCTCTCTCTCTCTCTGTCTCTCTCTCTCTCTCTCTCTCTCTCTCTCTCTCTCTCTCTCTCTCTCTCTCTCTCTCTCTGTGTGTGTGTGTGTGTGTGTGTGTGTGTGTGTGTGTCTTTTCCTCACTTAAAAAGCAAATGTATTGTCAGCTATTGTGAAATTTGACACAAAAAGCTTTAATACTCCATATTAGCACTCTCATACTTGTCATTTAAACACACATAAATCTGTGTTCTCTCACATAAATCACATAAATGTGCTGTCAGTACAACAGTTACCTGTAATATCTGCTTGAAGAGAGTTTTACTTGTTTGTGAAACTCTTTTACACACACACACACTCAAGCATACACACAAAGGGTCACTGAGAACCATGACACTACCATAGCATTAGCACCCCATCCACGCGTGCTCTGGGCCTTATTTACTGATCCCTCTGTAAATTACATCACCTCGCTTCATATCCAGTTTCTCCCGAGTTGAAATATTCATCGCGACATCTGTTTAATTAAACCTCAACTATGATCTTTCTTGCCAAATGCCGATGATCAGACTTAGGGTTCTGCCATGGGTTATGCCTTCCATTCACCTCCCCATCGCTCCTATTCTCTCTCTGTCTTTTAGACTTGAATAGGAGTCCTTATCTAACAGTTGTTTTATTATTTATCCCAGCAGCATTAGGCCAACAGTTGCCGCTGGGCCGTCCGCTCTCCTCCAGGCCCTGTGTCGGCACCTGCAGCTGTCATTTCTGCGGTCACCAAGGATACTGCAGCTCTGTCCATGGCACACTCCATGCTGTACACCACCACCTCCACCACCATAAACCACTAACCATTCCTCAGCAGAAGAAGACTCTCTACCATGCATTAACTTGGATGTACTGTTTGAGCCAAAATGACCTACTTTGTGTTTATTGTGGAGCAATAATTTCTTTATAGATTACTTAACAATGATATTATTTTCATATATTTTTGTAAATAATAGTTATATTATAGCATTTGTGTATAGGTGCTAGATTTGTATTCCCAAATCTATGATCTTTCTTTAAATGTGTGTGTTTGTGTTATTTTTTAAATCTTTAAATTTTAAAATAAATGATAAAATTATTCATAAACTAAAAGTGTTAGAAATCTAAACATGAAAAATAAATATATAACTTTATAACTATATAAATATATGACTTTATAAATGGCTCAAAATATTTTATTACCTACTCTTCAGGCTTATCATTTAAGAAGCGATACAAAGGAAAAAGAATTGAACTGCTGATAATTTTGATTTGGCTTTTATAGAAATGTTTATGTTATACAGAATTAAAAATCAAATATATTAAAAGAACAATTAGACGTTATGCTTTCTGTTGTAATGCATAAGCATCTAAATGTCCTTAAATATCTTGGCAACAATGTCCCTAGACATAAAATCCTGGCCTCAGTTTTTTGTAGTGCTGTTTGAAGTTGTTGACAATTCTCTAAGGAACATTCGAGGATTAGAGGCTAGCTCTTTCCTAGATTGAGTTCTGTGCATCTGCAGGTAGGGCTCTTGTTTCTGCAGCTGCTCTCAAGGCTGAATTCCCCAGTGGAGGGGCTTTGTTAGGAAATGTTTGGCTTCCCTCAGCCGCTGTGTCTCACTCTGAAAACCAGCCTGACACCTATCAGTAAAGGTCAATGGCAATGTCCTTTCTTCACTAAAAGAAATCTCACTCATAACACCAGACTTCATACATTGAGGTTCGGAGAACATTCATATTGACTCCAGTCTCTTGCTTGTTTGATAATATTTACAAAGCCAGCCATTTTGCATTTCACAAAACTTGCTAAGCCATATCTAATGATATATAAACAGAAATATAATGTTGATACATTATAAGAGCTGAATACTAACCATAATGTGATATACAAGATGGTAGATGAATATTTAATGAAAATAATATCAAAGCACTAATTCAAATGTAACAGAAAAAAATCTCTATGCTTTCATGACCTCTTTTAATATGTTATTATTGTAAAATCTTGCTGTCTGATGGAACAATAGAAACATAATCTATGATCTAATGCAGCAAATGGATTCTTTAATTGAACCAGAAAGTTTGATCATATATTATCGACCCTGGCTCCCAGAGATGATGGTTACTGTGCATAAAGAGTTTTAGCAAACTGGGAAGTTTTTTTACCAGCCTTTTTTCTGCCATTAAATTATGCTGTAAATAAAGTGCCTGCTAAACTGTATGTACACTACTGATGACTGGCCTGATTTGCATTACCTTCATGCAATAGTGGTACCATAGAGTCTTGCTCTTTTCCCAAACTGTATGTATTGCAATCCACAAATATCTTTCTTAGAGTCAAGCCAACTATTCCCAATATGATTATTCCTAATATTGTTCTTATGCTTAAATTTTAGTAGTGTCTGTATTGTATTTTCTGTGGTTACTAAACTCCCACTAGCTGATGTCAGCTGGAAAAGACTTGTTTTTGCTTGCTAATTGGGGGTAGATCTTATACGTACCTGTATTTCTGTAAGGTTGCTTTGTTATAATGTATACTGTTAAAGCTAATACATAACTAACTTCATTCAATTGTATTGGAATTGTAATGGAACCTAAATATAGTACATACCAAACAACAGCAGTGAAACAATTATGTCAATATGCGTTTCCATGTCCTCCCTGACAATTTGAGGCTGCTGTGCAGTTCTTGACTTGATCATGAATGGAAAGTACTGCCTTTAGGGATAAGGTTTTTGGTGCTGCACATAATTCTTTGTTAAAGACCAGTTGTGGAGTGATTACCAGATCTAAGATCTAACAGAATTGCCTACATGCAATTAAATAATGCAGTCAAACATTGCATTATCTGTATGGAAAAGGACAAAAATACAGAACACAAAAAAAGCATTTTGAATACAAATTACATTCTGCAATAGAATTTTGCATTTTTATTTTGTGTTTGTGTTTTATGTATTTTATATTTATTTAATTATTAATTGTTTTATATATTCATTAAGGATGAGAACTGGACAGCGAATAAATATGAGTAAGCTATCCATGTGTGTGGGCGGTCATAAAGCCACTCACGTGTCAGCCAGGGCACTGCCACTTAAAACTACATAGTCCCACAAAGAGATAATGACACCTAGATAGTTGCAGATGGTTTTCTAATCACTGAGGTGATACAGGTTTAACACACACATTCACATGACCGCAACCATGAACGTCTGTACACACCACCTACACTTGCCATGACCCAGATGTGAGGTACTAACAGGTTCCATTTCACCAGAGAGGTGGTGTAAAGTTTCGCACTGCTTGAGCCCAGGTCAAGTGTTGTCTACACATCTTCAGTAAGCCTCTTGAAAAGTGTTGTTTTATAGTGATTCATCACCACGATTTTCACAGAAGTGAAACAGATTTCTCAACCTGCTTATACAATATCTGGAAAAATAGAAACAAATTTAAAATGTTAACTACAAAATGACCTTTGTTAATCTGACAGAGATGAACTGACTAATGGCAGTAAACTTGCTCTAGATTATCTGGTCTAGTAAAACTTTTTGGTAAAGCACAGAATCAAGGGCTCAGACCCCAGAGCACATGGAGTCTGTCTGTTAACACTGCTTTTTAAAAAATGACCTTTATTATTTTGCAATAGGTGAGAAGCAAATTCCTTAAGTCTAAGTAAGAGGAAGAAACCCAAATTGGCATACAGATGCAATGACATGGCGCACTGCAGGAATTCTTACTGACTGAGTTATATACTCTGGTTAAACTTACGGAAACATATCAAACTGTTTCATGCTAAAAATTTGTTAACATCTGAAATAGTGACATCATCTTTCCATTCTAAAATTGATATGCTGTATGATGTGCTTTCTATGATGTACTTTCTCGCACCCTCAGAGCTACCAGCACTGCTCAACTGGTCCCACCATCTCTCAGGGTAAGAGGTAAGTATACTACAAGACTCTTTTCTGTTCTGGCACCAAGGTGGTGGAATGAACTTCCCCTAGAGGTCCCGGACAGTCATTGGCTGAGTAATCTTCAAACGACGGTTGAAGACCTACTTATTCATGAAACACTTCAACTAGCATTTTCTTGCCTGTTTGTTGTATGTGTGTATTATATATAAAAAACAGTGATCGAATAGTATACGCTTTATTATCATTTTGTAAATTTGTTGATCTGCTACCCCCTTTTGATGCTAGTTTTCATCAAATACAAACTATTTAACTTGGAATAAATTAGAATTTCAGCATTTTGTTCAGGTCAGTAACAACCTGACCAAAGTCTGTCAACAGAACAAATGTATTACACTCCTTGACCGGTTGAATTAGACTTCTGGCCATGCATCAGTCATGAGAAGACAAAATAAAAGGCTTTTTATTTGGCACAGTTTGCCAATTTGAAAAGATTGAAGGGGGAGCAAGAGTCATGCACACAAGAGTCTCTTAGTATAACTAAAATCCCTTCTCTCTGCTGCAAGGCCTCATATTACCGACACAATTTTTCAGGGGGTTTTAACTTCTTCCTGTGAAAATCTATATATTTTCAGTGCTAAAATGATTCATGGTGAAGGTTGGGATGGAGTGGTAGTGGAAAATCTACCCTTCCAGGGCCAAAAAACCCATACAGTATAAAAGTCTAGGTAAATTCATAGATAAGACATATTTGAGGGCAAATAACCAGATAACAGGTCACAGGAAATCAATTTGGTCATGACTTTTAATTTCTTTTACTACTTTAGAACAGACATATTGATATCTAGGCCATTCTCTTGATCAAGTCAGTAGAAGTCTCATACCCTGCTCCCAGTTTTCAGAGGGTGCCGAGTGTGCAGGGTATTTTTTTTTGGCCTGGATGGGGTTAATATGACCCATGGGGAAGACTGAACCCCCTGCCTCCACTCCACACACACTGTATGGCCCTAATCCTTCCAAAGCAAATGGCTTTAGTGTAATTTGCACCGCAGCTGTCTGCCCCTGGAAGAATCAAGAAATTGTGCTGCACATGTTCAGCTGCATGAACAAATGTCATAGAGCAAATGAAAAAAAGATGGCCCCATGAAAAAAAGAAAAAAGAGAGATGAAGAGAAATCCTCCACACAAGGCCTGCATGTGTATGGGGTGATGCAGAGTGTGTTTATGTGTGTGTGTGTGTGTGTGTGTGTGTGTGTGTGTGTGTGTGTGTGTGTGTGTGTGTGTGTGAGTGTGCATGTGTGTGTGTGTTTGTGTGTGTGTATTTATGCAGTTGTATGTCATGCCTTGAGGTCAGTGGTGTTAAAGGTGGTTGGCATGGGGTGTTGAGGCTTTCGCGTGCAACGCCTACATTGGCTGAACTGTGAAGGATTACTGGCAAATGGGGGCGTCAGGCTGGGTGCATATGCTTGTGTGAGTTCACTGAGAGGCTTTACAGTGCCTGTGGCTCTCCCAAGAGACCTAATGCTTAATCAGCATTTCTAATCGCCCGCCCAACAGAGGACAGCTCATTGCTACAGGTGCCAGAAAAGCAAAGAATTGTCATACTATCATAGCTATGTATCATTGTATACCGTAGCTGGGCTGTCAAAGGCTTCAGTTATACAACAGATACCACTGCATTACACACTGGACATAGATTAAAGAAATATAAGAATTTTATAAGTAAATTTCCTATTAGAATATTCTCATGGTATGGCAAAAAGAAAAAAAAAACGTTATTCTGCTTTAACATGATTAACTGACTGGATAAATATATGAATTATATAAATGGATAAGAAGAAGTACAAGTGTTCTTAGTAAAGTGGACAGTCAGTACAAACATATATCAGCAAATAACGTGACAGCAGCACAGTGTATAAAATCATGAAGACATGTCATGAGATTTAGTTAATATTTAAACAAGCTTTTAAATATTTCAGAAACTGCTGAACTCCTGGGATTTGTATGCACTATAATCTAGAAGTTACACAGAATGGTGCAAAAAACAAAAAACATCCAGTGACCAGCAGGACTTCTCTGGGCAGAAAAAATATTAAGGTTAGAGGAAACTGGCCAGACTGGTTCCAGCTGACAGGAAGCCTATGGAAACGTGTTCTTTTTAACAATTCATAATGTATGATACAAATTGCAAAATAAAAATAAAATCCAATTATTGTTTTCAGTTACTATATCTTTATTTATTGTTTTCTGCTTCATTAATAAATCCATTGATTTACATACATGTTTTGTATTTGACTTTGTATTGTTCAGTGTTTTTTCTACATCTTATATAGATACACCTAAAATATAATAGGCTTAAAACAATAGTGAAAAATGCAACTGCAAAAATGATTTAGGTTTAATATTGTGATCATATTTTATAATGCCTCATGTAACCTATACAGTAACAACTTATACATTAACATCTACACTTATAATTATACACATGTACACATATATGCACAAATATATGTCTGTTAATCATTTCCACATGTATAATAAACGTATATATAAATATGTATATAAATTCTGTTACTTTCAGTTACTTGATGCTTGCTCATACATGCTATAACACATTAAAGGGGTTTTGTCATTTCTTCCAACAATATGAGTATATAATATTCAAGCTGTTGTTAGAATTTTTTGTTCAGTTTTGCAATGTGTTTAACAAGTCACTTGGGCAGGTTTGAGCCCACTGCTTTAACCTGAATTTGGGTGGAATTGCTGTTCTGACTGAGGCTTGACTGGCATGTAGCTGCTCTGCAAAGGCAGAGAGGCAAAACGAATAGAAGAAAAACACACTGTGACAATTTTACCCTCAGATGTTAATGGCACACAAAGAGCATGGAATGGTTGTGATGGCTGGAGAGAGGGGCCAAGTTTCTTCATGCTGGCACAAAGAACTACATATCATTCCTCTATTGCCTACCAGAATATATACTGTATGTGTCACGGCTGACCCCGATATGAAATATTTTTAACATAATATATACTTTTAGACTGAGAACTTAGTAGTTCTAAGGGGGTTCTCAATAGTTCAATCCATGTTATTGTTATTATTATTATTATTATTATTATTATTATTATTATTATTATTATTATTATTGTTATTGTTATTATTATTACTACCATTGCAGATCAAAAAGAAAAAAACAATTATAAAGCAGATCATTCTCTCTAAATAGCTAACATCACACAGTCCTTGGTGGTCGTTAACCTGCATGGCCAATAACTTGTTCCATGTTAGCACAATGTTACTTAATGTATGTAAGGTACAAGACAGGTTCAAATATGTCACCTCTCACCTTTATTCTCTCTGAGAATGTTAATACTCTACCAACATTCAATACAAAAGTCCTAAACATGCATATAAGCACTTGTTTGAATACTGAATGTCACTGGGATCATGTTTGTTTTAGTGTTTATAGCTCATAGCTTTGTCTGTGGATGTGAATGCATGTGGATTCTTAGTGCTTGGGATGTTTTGTTAGACTTTCAGGTTGAGCCTGCACACTGCTATTGTCACATGGTTGATTTTATGATGTTTTTAATAAAATTGATGTTGATTTTAACTAAAAATTGGAGATGGCAAATTCAGCAGCATTCCCAGGCTCACTTTTATACATGAAGGCTGCTGATGCTGCATAGAGCCCTCTGGTGGACAGGTTTTACTCTACTTCAGTGTGAGATACCTGTAAGTACAGCAAAATAAATAAATAAATAAATAAATAAATAAATAAATAAATAAATAAATAAAAAGCATTTTAAACATATATGCAGCTTTGCAAGATTTCATGAAACATCACATGGTAGAAGTATGACACAACTTCAGTATGAATATGTGAATATGTACAATATTATTTTTGCTGGCATGTTTATCAGAGCAATCTGCCAAAATGTTATTTAAAAATCTTACTGAATATAGCAGGTCATCATATCCTTTGCCATCTTATACAAGTCACCTATTTAAAAATAACAAACAGATAGAAAGAAAGAAAGGTCACCTACTCGGTTCTGCATGGCTGGATTCCCACTGACACTGAAGACAAGAATAGAGCCATAAACCCATCCATCACATAAATGGGCTAAAGGTGGAGTCTTGCAGAGCCATCAGCCATGAGACACATGCAGTGACGCACACGGCAAAATACCCTGGTATCAAGAGTCATACAGGAAAAAGTCTTAAGAATGTTGGGTAGACTACATTGCAGATCTATAAAGTACGACAAATGTTGGATTCAACCATGAACTAAGCCAGAGAAAGGTCAATCACAACAACGGCTAATTAACACATTCCCAATCTAGCAGTGTTAAAAGAAGCAAGCTGGAAGGGGGAATATACTCAAATTTCATACAGATATAAACTCTCAGCAGAGTTCTGCTCTGCTGTGAAAAACTCTCTCTCAGCTAATATATCAGTAATCCTCTCTTAGGGTGAAAGATATTAAGCATGGCTGTCTAGCTTAAAATGGCTGCTCCAAATGACCCTCTGACACACTCAATTCTCTTCAAAAAAAAAACCAAGAAAATAAAATAAAAAATCAAACACAAGATGAAACAAGTATCACATTGTGAACAATGAAAACAATAAATCTAAACACTTTCACTTCCTGTCCATTCATAAATAACAAATAAGCCTGATGATCAACCATAAATATCAAACTATTGCCAGACCCAGATGGACAGGATTAACTGCTTTAAAGTCATTATGGACACAACCATCACTTAATCTTTCAATTCCCCTTAACCGTGCCTTTGGAATACCAGTCCAGGATCACTTTTCCATATTTTACTCACTGTTTGCCAGCGGGTTTTATTAATGTTTTTTTCAGTGGTCTAAAACAAAGGGCCCCACAGTGAGATAAAAGCTAAAGCATGATTCAATTGATTATGTACTTCAAACATAGACCAGCCAGACTATCTAAGGATGCTAACACAGAGAGAATAGGTGGAACTGAGACTGTCCGAGGCCATGGAAGCACAGCCTTCTGATGCCAAGTCAGCTTTGAAGTCAGGACAAGTGTGTGATCCATGCAGCAATGGCTTTTGAGAAAGAAAAAAAAAGCTAGAATTTTACGAGTGGGTGAAATATGAGAGCTAGCATAGGGCTTAGTGTTTCCCTAGAGTCTTAATAGGGTTTTGATATCGATTAGATTTGAGGCCATTTAATACTCACACTGGCTGGCAGTTTAACATCTGCATGGGATAATGAGAGATCGCTGGGAAGTGTTGTGACACTTCAGACATTGGGCATGAGAAAGAAAAGTGAATATACATTTCAGATAAGATGAATCCCCTGTGCACAACCATGATAAGGGATTTGAAGAAAAGATGGAAAAAAATATGTTTAAAGAGAACCAAAGAAATGAATGAATAGCTTAATACTCTAATCTCATTCAGAGGTAATTAAAAAAGAAGAGAGAGAAGAGGGGGAACAAACTGTTGGATATCACACTTGGTCTGTTAGAGAAGGACCTCAAATTCTCTCGACACTGAGCAACTAAAGTGTTTAGGGGATGTAAGGTGGTGGGCATGTGGTGGACTCTAAGAAGAAGTGGCATATGCCATATAATCAGAAGTGGAAAAAGTCAGAGTGTGAAGAGCTCTCAGTAGGATGCTAATGAGATACTAATACATGATTATGGGTGAAGCTCCATTTGTTAGAGGAACTCTAGAGGATGTTGGGAGAGGAAACAAAATCCACACCTTGAATACGCTCTCCTGTAATTCACAAGGGCTACTGTTGGTTTGCTGGAGGCATTTGATCAAGGGATGCATTTGTAGTCAGACTACAAAGGCAACTAGAACACTCCTGATAAATATCAGCAGAAAAAAATTTACACATTTACACAAATGAAATGTTACATGATGTGTCCTCAGCTGTTTAAAAAACTTTGCTTATAACAGATAAATAATCAACATAATCTGAAAATGCTGAGAATATATTTCTTTGTGTTCATTCACAGAAAGAGGAAGTCAAGTGAGAGACTGGGTATATTGGGGGCACAGGCATGATCCTATCCATTAATTAATGCGGTTCCTCGAACCAGCACACTGCTTACATGTGGTATGCAAACAACTCGAAAGCCAGCTCTGATTTCAAAGTAAGGTCCTCTGGACCAGCTGTAGACCATGGGACCATTTTCACCAGCTTTTTGAAATGAAAGCTGTGTTGGCCCATCAGAAGACTATAGGAGAGAGAGAGAGAGAGAGAGAGAGAGAGAGAGAGAGAGAGAGAGAGAGAGAGAGACTTATTACCCAAAAAAAAGCAGCCATGTTTGAGAAGGTACAGATGTTCAACTGGATTTTCTAGTGGCTGCTGACAGGTTTTTGAAATAAAACAACTTGGATCAGCTCCTCATGGTATATGGCGCATATCTCTGTGTGTGTGTCCATCCATTCTACAGAAAGGTTAAAAACAATACAACAATTTGGACTTGGAATGGTAAGCAACTGGTACACATTTTTTTTTATTTACCTCCAGGCCAGAATACTTTTGAACAGGCAATTGCTTAAACTTCAAATGATTTATAATACAACATTTTATTTATTTGGTTTTTCAACTGACCCAGATGTTGTTGTCCAGAGGTTTTTCTCACCCTCCTGCTGCAAGGCCAATTAGAGTTTACATTCCACTGCAATCCTTTAATCTGCCTCTCTGATCAAAACACTGCTCCTGACAGGTTAACCAAGGAAAATACACATACAGTTAATCCTGTGGCTCTAACAGGTCACACCACAACATGCTCCGTATACAATGAAGGTTATTTGAAGAAATTATTTAAAAAAAAAAAAAAAACAACACCTTCTACAGTATGCAGAGCTCAAGCATTATGATTAGGTATTATCTATTTATTTATGTGTTTATTTCATCATCAGTCTACTGTCTGAAATGTAATGAGGAAATAAGCTGAAAAGATCAGGATTAAAAGTCACTTGAGGATTGTACACACAGCAGCCCAATTAGCTTCCTGCAGAATGGTCACTCTCAAGAAGCCCAGCTGTGTGTGAAGCCCTCAGATCTTCCCGTGGTAAGGTATGAGAGTAAGGCTATACGTACTGTACAGGACATCCTGTGTTAGACACATACTGTAGTTATGGTCACATGAAATTGCACAAGCTTTCCTTTAATTAAACACCAATCTGTCAGCAGCACAGCTTTAGAGCTCTGGAAATGTTTCTTCCACAAAACCAAATATATTTATATATTATATATACCTTATGTATATATGACTGATATATGATATACCTTATATATATATACCTTATGTATATATGACTGATATATAATACCTTATGACTGTATATTGAAGCTATAGCTTCTGCTTTCTGGATGTGACAAATGACAGGTCATAAAGTTCATGCTTTTAATAATACATCAATAAATCAGTTATATCATTGATTATATATCAGTTATAATACTATATTATACATTATATAATATTCAAAGACAAAGAGATCAGGTGCAAAAATCAAGTATAAAAACTTTTGTCGATTGCAAATAAATCAGAAAACTTACAGTCTGTCACTAGGGACTTCTATCAATGTTAAATAAATGTCTCCTTACACCTTATACCTCTCAATTATACACAGATAAATAGCTACCTTGAATGAATCACATATTTAAGTTTCTTGTGTATACTCTCTATATCAGGGCTCAGCCATACCGGAAAGGCATAAAGTTCTCACACTATGGCAAAGTTCTCACACTATACCACAGTCACCACACCTGTTTCTTGTAACACCCTAAGATTGGGCTTTTAAACTGTTGACATGGCTTTTTTCTGTGCAGCTATCAAAATCATTGTACTTTAAGACACATACAGTATACTGTATATAGAGTGTGTTTCTTTCGGTTGCTTCCATTAGGGGTTGCTCATTGGTCCATATATTTGACTTACCACTAGTATTACACCCGATGCCCTTCTTGATGCAACCCTCTGGGCTTGGGACTGGCACTGAAAATGCAATGGCTTGTGCAAGTAGCTGAGTTGGTTCACTACTCAGGAATCAAACCCAGACTGCAGTGAGATCACAGACTCCTTAGCTGCTAGACTACTAGTTTGCATACTGTGTATAGACGGATTACTGAATATTCTTGTCACCCCACTCATATAGCTTTAGACTCTGAATCAGCTTGCAGTTAGGATCAATATAAATTCATAGGGCAAAATATATAGGGCAAATATTCAAAATAAATATTGTTGCAGAAAGATCCTAAAATTATTCTTGCAAATCTGTCATACAAAGCACGTTTGCCTCACACCTCCAGGGTCGGGGTTCGATTCCCGCCTCCACCTTGTGTGTGTGGAGTTTGCATGTTCTGCCTCGGGGGTTTCCTCCGGGTACTCCGGTTTCCTCCCCCAGTCCAAAGACATGCATGGTAGGTTGATTGGCATCTCTGGAAAAATTGTCCGTAGTGTGTGATTGTGTGAGTGAATGAATGAGTGTGTGTGTGTGCCCTGCGATGGGTTGGCACTCCATCCAGGGTGTATCCTGCCTTGATGCCCGATGACGCCTGAGATAGGCACAGGCTCCCCGTGACCCGAGGTAGTTCGGATAAGCGGTAGAAGATGAATGAATGATGAATGATCAAGACTGCTTGGCAATAGGCATTAGCAAATATGCTTCATTTCCCAACTCAGCCAATGAGCTCTTGTATCATAGTACTATGTAAAATTAAATTCCTCCTATCATTAAGCAGGATGCTGTTTCGATGTTTTATAAATTTTTACAATAAATAAATAAATAAACAAATAAATAAATAAAGTAGAACTAATCAGATGAAGCATTTTACTATGCATCTTTCAGTAAAGCCCAGGGAATAAGGGGAACATGTTGAAGCTCTACCATTACACCTATGACACTGGCATACACACACACACTCACATATCAGCTTACACACTAGCGTGCGACACCCGGCATACGTTACACATGTGTGCATGCACCCACAGCAAGGCCCCCCTCCTCATCCCCGCACACACACTTTTCTCTATTATTTCCGTGCTCATCACAATTTCACACATCTTTTTCAGACTGGCTGGATAATCCCTGTGTAGTGAGGCTTTGTGGCATGTTGGAGGAACAGAATTCCAGTATGGCACACTCAGACTCCAAACACAGATAGAGAGTCATGACTGAGAAATCTCATTCCAGTAAAAAAAAAATTAGTATACAAATTTCCAGTAAGTATGTATAATTCTCTAATGAGCACACATTATAACAAGACTAATACAGTAATACATAATAAAATAAAAAGTATTAAAATAAAAAGTAATACAAACAATGTTAATTTACTGTAATTAGGTCATTAAGTAAGTATATAACAACATACAGGTTGTAAATTGTTTAGACAAACTGCTTTATGCTTTCATGAAATTAGGAAATTCAACAATGCCTGTCAGTTATCCCAAACAAGGACATTCTATCTGTAGCCCAGTAGGTTTTACTTTAAGTTTGACTGTTTGTTTGTTTGTTTGTTTGTTTGTTTGTTTGTCAAATGTTTTTTGAGGAATCTTGTGAAATCCAAAACCATAATTCTACAATCTGGACTTAATCTGTGATCTAAATACAGACTCTATTGTCCCAAACAGCTAGGTGACTAGCTAAATGCTAATAAACAATAATCATATTCACATGGGTGTTATTTCCATATGAGTATTAATTTGCATTTTTACTTCACATTAACCAAATAACTGGTTAAAATTTAAAATAAACAAAGAATTTCTTTTTTAAAAGAAAAAAAGATTAAAAAAAGATTAATCGTGCCCAAGAATACAGGATAAGAGATACAGGATATTTATAGTAAAAGTCATAGCATACTGTGTTATCTAGCTATATAAAATGGCTTATATTAGTGATTAACAGAACAGTTTGATTGGTATATATATATATATATATATATATATATATATATATATATATATATATATATATATATATATATATATATATATAAACAGGTTTGGTTAATGTGAAGTAAAAATGCTAATTAATACTCATATGGAAATCCCACCCATGTGAATATGACTATTGTCTTCAGTTTCAGTATTAATGAATACAAATGACTAACAGCATGACTGTACTGTTATAGAAGTATGGTGTATAATATGTCAGCATGAATGACTCAAAAGCCGAGCATAGATTCAGAGAGTATGCATGCAGCCTGAGCTGTGCCTCTGCCTGACTGAACGTCTCATGAACTCCTCACCTTCTAAAATTACAGTGATGGCCCTATAGTAAAAACACAAATCTGTTGGATTCTTTTGGCGTAAATAAAAAAAGATCTAGAGTTCGGAGCATCGGCGTATTTTTAAAATGTGTGAACAGCACATCTGTAATCTAAGGGTAAAAATCCCTTTTTTCCTGTCATCGACAGTGGCCATGACTGTTCTCATACTTTGTGCATAGTGTCATCGCTTGTTAAAGTGCGAATTACCTCACTTGATTTTGCACGGTGAGGAAACTGGCTTGTTCAACAGAGACATTCTTTCCAGTTTAGTTCTCAAATCGTAATGAGGCCACCCTCAGAGGGCCAAACTTGACTCCAACTGGCACTGCTGTGTTTGCAAAGATCTACTTTCATAGTTTTCTATTGTTTATTCAGGGGAACCCAAATTTATCTCCTAGGATCTGTTTTACATCTGGGCACACACTATGTACTTAAATCTGTCGGCAGACACCACGACTATAAGAGGTGCAGCACGCAGGACATTCTTAACATATTAGTCTCTGTATCATCTAAAATATTTGTTATTTGAGTCACATTCTTTGATTATTCATCAATATGTTGTTGTTTGTCTTTTAAGAATTCTGTCTTTAAATAAAAATAATAGAAATAGATAGGGATAAAAAATAATTGTTGCTATATCAATGTTACAATGTCTGGCCATAATGTGTCATCATACCCTGTCTTGTGTCTTAATTGGCTTATTGAAAGAGTTTAGGTTTCTAAAGTGTGTCAAAGTATGACAAATATGATAGGGCTTTTTATGACAACTTTCACTGAGTTAATTGATGATAAAGGTAATTACAGTAGTGACAAAAAGTAATGAAAGTGGGGTCAAATATTCACTTACAAAACTATTATCCACATTAGGCTAGTTGTTCATCCATTCTATACGTAGCTTATTCATTAAATGCAAATCCAAATGATTCTAAATGTAATATTGATGATAATCTGTGAATATGCAAACACAGATGAATTTATACACACAAGTCGCATTTTCTAGACATAAAACAATAATTCTTGGTGTTTTTTCAGCCATGCTCATACCCAATATATTCCAATGAGCTAAAATACGATGTCAGGAGTCAGAGGTCATGAGCAGGGTCTACACCATTAAACTGCAGTTAACAGTTCATACAGAGAGAGTCTGTGTCAGGTAAATGTGTTTGGACGAGACATTATTTATGAAGGGCCACAGTTGCTGCTGTAGGCTTCTGAGTAGCTGGGGGAATAAAAAACATTGTTCAACTGGTCAAGGGCTAAGGGGAGTGTGCGATGAACAGGTGGGGAGTTCAGGAGATTGTGGGACAACCCACACCTGCCCTGCCTGTCAATCAGCAGTGAGGAAGAGAAAGAAACACAGAGAGATCCTTTGCAAGTATGAAGTGTATACAGCGTCAGAGCATATCTCAGGCCTACAGTGACATTGCAACACAAATCATATCTCCTCTGCATTGGATTTCCTTATTGGAGGTCTGTCTCATGATGACCTGGAATGAAACCTAAACCGTTTTTCTATTTTTATATAACTGGCCTGCTTGCACTGGCTGTTGGCTTGAAGGAAGGCAGAAACATATTATAACAGATTGTCTTATTATGCTTTTATTTAAATGTCTGGATGTTTTCATGGAAGCATCTTCTCTGATGATGGAGATAGAAAGAAAAAAAAACTAAGCTTACACAAGTATAGTGTGAGACAAGTATAGTACATTTAATTTTTACAGCTCTCATGCAGTTTGCTATATCAATTCCCAGAGACATGAAAGTTTACAGGTATATGTCTACTGCATTAGAACTATATCAGCAAAAACCTGTAAAACAACAAAATATTTAGTCAAATATTATATAGAATATTATTTAGTAATATTAGTCAAACTATTAATAGGATATACTATTTTAAAAACTATTTATTTCTCATAACCTTTAGTTTAATTATTCATATAGTTATGAATACCCATTAGTAATATTACTTTCAAAACATACTTCTTGAAAACAATACAATCCAAATAGACTGATGATCCAGGTTCTAAATCAGAGGTCAAACACAGACTCTCAGGCGTTTCCGCCTCTCTCTCTTCCTACTCCAAGGTTAATCCTCAATATTCTGTCTATACATCCATGGTTTTGTGAAAGCTGGCGTCCTCTCTTGCTGTAGGCCAGGGTGTGTCATCCCCAGTGTGGTGGCTGTGCCGACTCTGACTCTTATACAGAGCTTGGACCAGTCGGCTGGGTTAATTTGCTGGGCAAGCAGCAGGTGCAGCTTAGGGAATGGCCTTCTACATAGAGCATGATGGGCAGCTCAATTATCTGACAGAATGGACACACACACAGCCTCACTCACACTGACAACCTGATAAATACATAGTAACAAACTGAACCAGACATACACATAAGATGTATTGCATACAGGCAAGCAGATTTCACTTAATGATTTCACAATATTATTCTTATACTGCTTTTAACAATGTATGCTGTAACAAAACAGTTTTGTGGAAATATATAAATTCAGGATATGAATTTTAAATGTATCCATAACGTACTTGCCAGAGGTGACCCTGGTGAGGAAAAACTCACTGAGATGATATTAGCAAGAACTTAAGAGGAACTTCTCTGGGTGACACCAGATGATAAATAATTCCCTTCTATAACTGTGTACTATGTGGTCAAAAGTGCAGTTGTGTAACCCGTTACAGATTTACATGATCTGCCATGAAACAAATGCAGAAGAGGCTGGTATAAACACATAATCCTATACTGACTCATGTTACTCATCTTAATTACGCTAATATAATACTTAAAATGATTTTTAATCCTTAAACTGCTCAGTAGACAACTATCTGGGTTTGTATTATCTGCAGTTACTAAGAGAAGGTATTTATCCAGGCCTCTAGAGGGCACTGTTCTTTCTACATGCCAAATGCTCTCCTGTGAGCGTGTGTTTTGAAGGCCATGAGGGACTTTGGGATTCTCCAGTTGCAGGCAGTCAGACTGGCTGGCACCCCAAAAGTAGCTTCTTCATCCCAGAGACAGCTGTTGTCTCCGTGACGACACAAGTGGCCAATGAGGAGCAGTGCTGTTCAGGAGGGGGGGAGCTTTGCTGTGCTGAACACGATCAAGTAGCCGAGAACTGGAAGGCCCAGTTGGCTTTGAACAGTAAACACCATTCCAGTATGTGCAGCAGAACAAGCCAGAGCATGGCACTGTGTCAATAACATACATCCTGACTCAATTTCTATGAATGTTATAGGACACATATAGGGCCACTGTCATCATGACACCCAACACTGTGTCAACCCAATGTGGTTTATTAAGTCTGTCCTTAAAACTATAATAAATGCAGGGCACTTCTTCAATAAGCAATTCTTCAATTGTACTAAAATATTTTAAAAAGAAATGTATGGCTTGAAAAAGGAAAATCAACATTATGATTGTTTTCAGTCAGAACAAAAGAATCTGATCATTAAAACTCGAAATATTAGGAACACAAGTCGCATTTTAGGAAATATTTTAACTTTCATTAAAACATGAAATATTAGGAAAAGCAGTCGGGAGACCCTGTACTTGTTCTTTGACGGGTGAAAAAGGTAAAATAAAAATATGTACAAGATATTTTTTCAGTTTATAAAGTCAGTTCTCAGCATGCTCTCTCTAGTCTATGTGCTTACTTTTATATAAAACATGCAGGACGTTGCTGAAAAAAGGTTCCAGTTGGTTCCTAGTTGCTTATAATATGTAACATGTATAACATTCATAGTTAAGAGTGGGTCATGGGTAATGGCAGCATATGCAAGTTTTTTTGGACCAAAATGTATCCTCAATCAGCTGATTTTTGAATGCCGTATCCCCTTTGGTACTTCTCCACCACTGACCATGAAAAAGCAACAAAAATGTTGGTTTGCATCCAACCAAAATAAAAAACATCAGCAAATTGTGGATCTGCAAAAAAATGAAATGCATGAATTATACAGAGGATATTGTTGATCATACAAAAATCTGTCAAAAAATTGCCTGTCACATGCATAAGAAATTACTATGCCGTTTGCTTAAACGAGTTATATAAATACTATAATAAGAGGCACCATGGGAAATTTGAAGTAAGGTTCTTCACAATTTGATTGTAACCTTATCAGAAAATAAAATAAAAATATTTAAGTATCTGTAGGAAGCACAATATAAGAAAAAAACAATACTTTGCAAACAATGCTAAGGACAGTGTCTGAAACCATTACACCACTACTCACACACATGCACACAACCTGCACCTGCATAAACGATAACGATAAGGGCAGAGCTCTCCCGCCCTGACTAGGCCTGATCTACTCTACAGACGCTGCAAAACCTAGGACTCTTACCCTTACTGCAGCCTCAGGATCCCAGCACCCCTCTCTCTCTTTCTATCTTTTTTCCCTGGCACTCATTGCTCCATTGTTTAAGACAGAGGAGTGCACTGCTCCCTCTGATTCCCGTGACTATAACAGCAGCTGGACATGGCCCGCTGCTGCTAAACCTTCCATAAATCTTCTGAGCCTCCGGTCCATCTAGCTGTAACTGTACACTATGTAAAAAATGCCCAGAGATATAAGTGGTACCAAACAACACATTTCTTCCTGAAAAGGTCGACATTTTTAGTTTTATTTGTATATGTATGAGGTCCTTTCATATTACGTAATAGGCCCAAAGCAACTGAAAACCATTCAATCACTAGCATCTCCATAAATATAACATAATATTTAATAACACTCATACAGATTCAGTGTACATTTCAGTAAATGATTAATAACTGTATTTACATTTGAGGCAGCCGAGAAAACCACTTCCCTCAACAATGACCTAACTGTCACATGCCCTCTTCCCAGGCCCTAAAAATGGCTGATTGGGGTTATTTGCTGATCTGTTCGAGGGGGAGGTGTGGGAAACTCCCCCTAATGTCAGAATCAGGTGGAGGCTCTTTAATGACACCAGCATGAGCAGCAGTTAGCAATATAGGGTTGGCACATGCAGCGTCAAGGGAAGGAAAAGCCACTGATTGATCATGTGACAGGAACCAGAGAGCATGACATTTGTCCCCCATTTACCTCAGGAGGAAGTGACCTGCCACCTCTTACACACCCACACAAGAAGTTGCTTTGAGTGTGGGTCTTCTTAACTAACTTCTTTGACAGAGAACCTGGCAATGATGATCTGTGTGAATGGGAAGGCTTTTGATGTTTGTAGAACTAGATTGTGGAAACTATATACAAAAAGTCGATTTGTTCATTTTGGATGTCAAGCATATAAGCAATATATAAAAAATGAATAATGACAACATATTTAATTCCTTGAAATACTGAATAGACAAACATACAAACATTTGACATTTGACTAGTTGTCACCATCTTTCTAATGACTTGTATATCCATTTCTTAGCTCTGGAGTGACTGTAAAGTATATGCCTTGAATATGCTACAAAAGTGCCCATCTGTATTGCAGCAATGAATTTGTTGATACATTTTAGAAGCCGAATCACGGTTCCATTTGTGGGAGGTCACAGTGGCCCCCTTCTCTTTGTATGTGTGTCTGATGATGTGTGCAATTAAACCACTGTCAGTGCTGACAGCCTATGACAGAGTCTGTCACTATGAGTTGGATATGGAGGTTTTAGGGAACAGGGCAATACAGAAGTGTGCTTTAGACAGCCCATCTGGTCCTTCTCCAACATCACACAGAGTGCTGGCCGAAACTGGGGCTCCATTAAGGAAGCTGGACTGGGAAACTCAATACTAATGATTCAGGAAGAGAGGGCCTTATGAGGGGCTTGAGGCCAACATGCTCAATTATACTTGAATAAATGATAAACATAGAGAAAAGGTTGAGAAAGGACAAATTCCAATCTTTGACGGCATACGCATATTTTGCTGTTTTGCTTATTGAGGCAATACTCTGTAACTGTATTACAGTTTATTCTGAGCATTGTTTTTTCCATATAGTCACTACTACACTACACCTAAGAACATCACTAATAGGACAAAAACTTTCTTGAAAAAGGCATTTGCCCTGTTCTTGCAGACGGCTTGTCCTTAAACTACTTTAAATGTTACATTTGTTATGCCAAGGCTTTGCCCATCATCAGCTGAAGTACAGAAGTGCGCAATGAATGCTTTGTTCTTCTGTTTTGGCAAAGGTCAGTTAATGTAGTAAATTTATTGGACAGTTGATAGCTACTTGCATGCAGAGTCATTACTTACAACGTACTTAGGTTGTCCAGCTGCCATTGTAACATTTCACAAAGCTGATTCAATGCTTTGAATATAAGGACTTAAGTCTGCCCATGTAAATTCTTCACCTCTATTTAAAAAACACTCTAAGAAGAGTCTCGCCTACACAACTATAAAGAGGGCTTAAATGTGAATGCTAATCCTCAAATGCAACTATACTAACTGACCCATATGTGCTTTTATCTGACTGAAGTTTTCCTAAAATGTGATAAAGGTATGAAGACATCATCCACATGATCCCAGAACTTGGAGACAGCCCTTAGACCATTTTGGAATCCACTGCTTCTGGAATGCTCTTGATATGAGAGAATCTTCTGAGGTAAAGCACACCATGCCACCCATTCAGTTACTATAGCTTTCTTCATGAAAGAGGATACACTTTTATAGTGCTAAATACAGGACTTATCTTTATAATCCTTTGGGTAATAAGGACAATAACTGGTGGTTTTAATTTTGGGAGAATAAAAACATAGCATGATCTGTGACAGCTGAAACAGCACCATCACTGACAATGATATGAGTTTCATCAAGTTGTTATCAAGCCCATGCTGTTCTCACTCAAATGGCATTAGAGCATAATAACAGAGAAACACTGAGTTTCTCAGCATTTTATTATTGCCTTTTGAGGGTTTTTTTAATAAGGAAAAATATGTATATTTCTGTCTACAAATTTATGAACTGAGACCTTACTTTACTACATTAAAGATAAACATGTAGTGTAATGCTCCAATCAGGGAAATGTGCTCTGTATTCTCTCTGGTCAACCTACAGTTGCTTAAGGTTTATAAGTGCCATACTATCCTCATATCATTGGTTTGCAAACTTCCTAGTCAGAGGGTCATTTGTCAGTATTAGCATGGATCATGTCAAGACCCAGTCACAGACATAAGGTTAGGGCACAGCAGTTGAGTAAATAGTGACCATGATCATCCTGCCGTATCGATTTTCATGCTTAAGACCTGGTACGACTACGCTTACCTAAAGATAAACATTCATAACAGCGAGACACAGAAAGTAGCGCATCAGCAGCCAGACACTCAGGTATCAGAATCCCTCCTAGAGGGAAATGGTTTTCATTTACACCCACATTTTAGGTACTAGGCTTACCTGTCATCAGAGCTCTACCATTTAAGCAATATTTTCAGAAACTCATGAGCATGAAGATTACGCAGATTTTTATCCTGGTCTAGGTCCAGACAGGATGACTGACCTTACAGTTCATCTTTACCATCACTCTGGTATTTGGGTTTTCTGAGGACTAGATGACTGCTATTATTTTCGTGCACTGCTATCAATCAAGCTCTTGAATATCAAAGGTTGACTTGATCCTAGTTGCTTGCCTGAGTAATGTGATGCAAGGTTAATTTGAATCCCTTCTTTTTTGAGCCAAATAGAAATGCACAGACTTTAATTAGACCATGTATAGGAAAACAAATACACTCAGAAGATGCATAGATTATTTTGCCCATAGGTGCTTTAGCCACAATAATATTTGTTTTACTAACAGACCTGCACTTTTGTGAGGTTTGATGAAATAGTTACTGTATGGCCATCCACGTAAAAAAACCTGCTTCCACAGCTCACTACAGACCCCTAACTTTGAAGATGCAGCAAAATCATATGTCAAAGCAATATGGGCTTGGACCGCATCATATGGAAACAGACTCCTGGGACCTATTTATAATGTGTCCTGTACCTTCGAAGGTAACTTTTCTTTCACACCTTTCTTCCAAGTGTTAAAAGAGTCCTGCTTAAAATGGAATAGCCATATGTAGCAGGCTGGCAGTGTAAATGGTGTTTTCATCAGGTTCTACAGCATTTTGCCCTCCCGTGTCTAGCCGCTCAGGGCCAAGGGCAGCCTTGCCGTTGACAGTTAATAGGATCTTTGGCTTTTTTGTTTTGAGCTAGACTGACTCAGATTGATGTCCTGGAGAAAGTCACTGGTTAATTAGAGAGAAGGCTGTGTAATGTCATGGTTCTCGTCATGCCCAGGGGACAACTGAGATTGAGGGGTCTAAAGTTGAGGGAAAGGCTGAGGGGTGTAGTTTTCTGGTTTTGCTCCTTTGGAAGGTCTTATTAGTGGATTAATGACTGCTTAATTTAAGATGGTTTCACTTTTTAAAAGATCTGAAATTCATTGTGTTGCTTTGTATAGGCCAGAGTTCCAGTAATGGTTTTATATGTATTTAATTACTATTTTTTTATTATTATTTATTTTTAAAAAAAAAATTAAACATGTACCGAAACAGTGTAAAACTAAATCTAATTTGGTTTTGCATAAAAAAAAAAAAAAAAACTCAAATTCTTCATCCCTCTGAACCACAGAACTGCCCAATTTGTTTTATTTAATAACATAGTTATGGAATTATGTGCTTTAAATAAATAACTAAACAATGAAGTAACAATAAGCATTAACACAGTAAGAGAGCATGACTCTCGCAAATAAACCTCAAATGTTCTATTTAAGAGCGCTATCTGTTCCCTTTCATAGCCCTGTAATGGCATGAGACGTAAAGCTCAGTCAAATGTACAGAATTTCCTGCAGACAGTGTCATACAGCAGCAATTGATAATCTTTATTTTGAGAATGCTAATATTTTACATTAGAATGTTCCACTAAAAATAAGTGGAAGATAATAAGCAGTGTGTTACAGTAGATGACATTTTGTATTTCTCTTCCATATAAAGTAGAGCAGTGTACCAGGCAGCAAGAAGAAGCTACAGTATGAGGAAGACTGGCTGTTCCTGGTGGGAGATCCACCCAGAGGTCCAGCTCTTGGCTGCGGCCTCCTGGTAACTGAACCTGTGCGCAGTTGGACAACACAGCGTGATAATTGGGGAATTACAGCTGTTAGTCACACAAAATACATTGCAGTTGTGGGTCAGGGACCTGAAGGTCGAGACACAGGAAGCAAAAGTGTAATTTAGAGGCAAAGAGTGCCAATTTCAGCTATTTCACACCCCAAAAAGTCCACCTGTTCAGAAGACCTGTAATAGGCAGATTACAATTGCCAATATATAATTAATAATTAGTCATTTTTCCAGTTATGACACATGATCTCTTGAATTACTTACAGTGAAAATATAGCGATATATTTGTTCAACTGTATTGTGTTAGTCAGTCACTCTGGTGTCCTAAATAGTGTCTTATAATCCCAGCACAAACCTTTATAGCTTTACATTTTGAAGAAGGGTGTTCCTCATAATGTTACTAATGTTCAGCATTTATGTTATTCAAATGAATATCTATAAAATTATTAAGGGGAAAATCAAATAATTAGCTTCAGGACTGGGTGCATTACACCACCCATTTATTAATCGCTTTCTTGTAACCACACATTCTGCTATTTTTTAAGCATTACAGATAACAAATATTATATCAAAGATACTATATGTGGTTCTGTTAAAAGCAATACAGGTAAATATAATCAGTTAATACTTTACCACTGGGTTAGGGATGTCATGCTGTTATAGGAAAATAATCTTAAAATGGTGTTGTGCAGCAATTTTGGTTCACAACAATTTTGTACAGATCACTATTGTTAATGTATCAAATGTATAAAATGTCATGATTTATCTTCTTGTATTTACATTTAATGTTGTGGAAAGTCAACAAAACAAGTTTGCCCTGTCCAAAATGCCAAATAAACCTCTCACCATATAAACAGTTACACATGGATTTATTCCATTATTGTGGATTGTCTGCCATGCAAGTTACTATAGAAATGATAACCTAATACAATGAGCACATTAAGAGAAACAGTGCGGAACTACAGTCCCAGCCATGTTGGTACAGAAAAATTCCCCTCAAACACCTTCAACAGAAAGGAGATTTCAGAAGTGCTGTGGTATGAAGTAAAACCTATTCTATATATCAGAAAAGTGACCTATTACAGATTTTATATTTCCATCTGTGCCATAGTAAATCTGGACTGCGTTACTTATATTGTGCCCAGTATGTGTTTTGCAGATGGTCAGTCAGTAGTCAGGCCACCTGCTTGCTTTTCCTGTTTCAGGATAACCTGCCCAGGAAGGTCACTGTGCCTTCCAGTGAGAAACAAAGTACAATACACTCCAGGTCAAGGGTGAAGAGGAGAGGCCTGCACATGTAGGAGATCGATAAATAATAATATTATTGAAAAGACTGATCAATCGCCTAGATAATTTCCTGATAATATACAATATTTACTATGCTGCCTATGCTGAGAGCATACTTTTAGTGTGAATTACACCATGCCAAGCAAAAACAACAAGACTACAGTGGGAGAAACCCCCTAGATCATCTGGAAAGCACATCTAACTCCACCTTATTGAAGCCCCCCCAGACCACTCCTCGTACCCCCTGTAGAGCCTGGGTTGAGTGGGGACAGTCCAGTGTGATTAACACCCAGGCGGGAACAGCATGTCAGTACATGTCCGCTCTGAGCCCCCACTTACACTGCACTTCCACACTGATCTAGGGTCAACTCTCCAGCTCAGATCCCAAAAGCTCACTGTAAGAAATAATGTAAAGCTGTTCTTAGATCAGCACTAAGAGAACAATTGTATCTCTGCTGCCTCCATTCAGCTGTTTTGGGATTGGGAAGGCCTTAGGACATAAACTCCCACGGGGAACACACTTCTAAGCTACTGAAGGTACACTAATCAGGGTCACAGATTTGTTTAGAGAGAGCTCAATGTGGTAGATTACTTCAGTTGTCCTTCATGAGAACATAATGCGTTGACTCTAGAAAATAATTTCCACACCTAAAAGCAGCATTCACCATTTGGGCAACTGTTGAGAGCGTTTAAAAAGAATACAGTGATTTTAAAAGAATAACCTTCCAATACAATGTACATATAAAATGTAGAATATGAGCATAATAAATATTTTTTATATATATATATATATATATATATATATATATATATATATATATATATATATATATATATATTTATATACGTATATATATACGTGTATATATAATATTTATTATGCTCATAATCACAACCATTTTATATTATATATATATATATATATATATATATATATATATATATATATATATATATATAAAATGATTGTATTTCATGAGTTACAGTGGGGAGACTTAATGATCATAATGTGAATAACAAATTCACAAAGCTTAAGCCATACAAAATGACATAAAAAAGAGGCAAAAAACTACCCCTACAATTTCCAGCATTATATTTGTTTTTATGCAGTCACACTGATTGAGCGTATATAGAATAATGAGTGCAGTTTGACTTACACGGCTAATGGAATCCCCAAACACTTTTATGGAAAACAATATCCAACTGATGACATGGATAATTAGGATGAATGATTGAGTTGCTGTAATGTGATACATTGGACTATTGACTATTATTTTGACTAATATTTGTTAAAAATGAATAATTGGTGCTGGGAGCACCTTCGCTAAAAAGACCAAAGTGGTATGTGATAAACTTAAAGTCAAAACAATAAGCAGATTGCAAAAAGACTGGAGCCATAAAGTCGTCTTAGTGAAATGAATTCTGGTAGCTTTTAGCTCAGATGATAATCAAGTTTAAACCAATGTCAATACTTTAAAGTGAAAAATGTTACTTATAGTTTAACATAATTTACCATGTAATGCAGTAGCTAAATTTTATATTTAAATCATTCTGTGGTCCATGACCACTTTGGCAAACATTGGGAATTCTTTCATGCAGAATATTCACATTGCAAAATGCTCTTCGAATGTTCTTTAAATATTTTTCAAAAAAAAAAAAAAAAAAAAAGACAACAGAGTCTTAAGTACAGACAATGTTTTTTTTTTTTTTTGCTCCTACCCAACATCTGGATATTTTATTCATCTTTTATGTGGTTTTAGGAAAGAATGCCCCACTGCCCAGACCAACCAATTTACAACCCTGTCTGCCACATTGACTAAATACACCTGGATACAGTGCAATTATTCACACTTGCTCTGATTCCTGTAATGGAAGGGCCAAGGCCACAATTCTATGCGCTTTAGGAGCTCAGAACCTGCAGAGATACGCAGTGAATTTTTTTCTTTTTTTTTTCTTTTTTATAAAATCTGATACCAGCTACAGTTTATCAGCCAACCAATTCAGAGCTGTAAAGTCCACTGAAAAGTAACTGTACTGCTTTGTTATCCAGCATACGTCTGTAAGAATGGGCCAAGTTTTTGTATTATGTCATTGTGCACAATAATGAAAAATTAATCACATTTATTTATAAACAAAACAGTATAAAGGAGTTTACCTTGCTAACCATAACAAATTCTTGATTTAATATGAACAGTGATTATTAAAATGGTATGCTGGGAACCTTTGCAGAACAAAATGGCTTCTTGAATGTTATTTGAATGGTTAAGGGTTCTAGCTTTCTAAAATGGATTACACTTGGAACTGTCAGTCTACACCAAGAGTTTCAAAAATATAAACAGAAATGAAGGGTTCTCGCAGAGCGATAATTATAAACCTAAGGGTTCTCTCAGAATGAAAAGATTTTAGGATTGTATATAGGACCTCTAATAGTATTTGCACAGGGACATGTTGAAGAAGTTTTTATCACCATAGATTTAACCTAGTAGTAATAGATTGTAAGTTTCTAACTAGAAATTTCCACAAAAAAATAAGTGTTCTGTTGCACGTGTTTTATTATTGGACAATTAATACAAAAAATAAATAAGCACAGCTGAAAGATGACCAGTATTCTATAGCTGCCTGTGTTTGGAGGACACGAGGCAGGAGAGGGCAGTGATGATCCCACTTGCTAATGAATGCAGCATGGACTATGGGATTGGGCAGGGCATTGACAGACCTCTGTCAGTAGTTCATGGCTCCTAATTATTGCAATGCAAGATGTGATTAGCAAGGTGTCATGCAAAACTGTTCTTGATTAAATAAAGTTCATGTATTATTAAAAGTAATATATGTAAATAAAAGTATAATATGTTAATGTTATATAATATGTATAATAAAATAAAAGCTCATATGGAAAATATTTGTCTAGGATATGTATTTAATTCAGTATGAATATTACATGCCTTGCCATTGCTTAATATGCTTAAGAGATCTAAGGTTAATCACTGATCAAAGTATAAGGAGAAACGGTGGGTTGAGGGTCAGGGTGGGTTTGCACACCTTCTTACAATCTCTCATCATTTGGATCTGATCATCTCTTGGGCTTACACTTTTCTCTCTTAGTACATCATGCTCCTATTTTCCAAGCTCAGTGCCAGCAGTTTAGACCTCCCACCCTGGACTGGCACAGTGCCTGAGTTAAGTGCAGAACAGGCAGGGTGGCGCCTGTGCTTTAATGTTTCACAAGGCTATGGGAGTTGGGATTACTTGGTATAGTTCTTTAAAGGCTGTAGCGCGGGAAGCAATTTTTGTGTGGATTTTAAACCCAGTATAGTAGTATACTTGTTTTAAGGCCCAGCACTTGGGAACAGAGCCAGACCTGGAACAAGAGCTATACCCACACCTGGCATGGGCATGAAATGACCAATAAAAACAGAGGAACCTCAAATGTTCCTCAGTGCTGTAAGACATCCGATCTAATTGAAGGCATTGGATTATGTTTACATATTTGAAAAGATTCTGAAATGATAATAAAAAACTTGATGAGAGAAGGAGAATGTTTTGAAGCTTGGGACTGCTGGGAAGCTGCTGTGATGAGATACTTTGCATGGCATTTTATGCGAAATGGAGAGAGTATGAAACAAGCCAAATGGTGGTGTCATAGGAAGCGGTAGTTCTGCCAAAGAACCCAATATGCTTCTCGGCCAGAGCCTAAACACTAAACCTCCTTCTACGGTTGCATGTTCTCCAGCTCCCCAACACAACATGCTAATAACATCATTTCCAACCCACTCTTTTGCCCCTTTCTAGATAATTTTGTTTTGTATAAACAAAGGTTCCGATTCCATCTCTCAGAGCCCCAGCGGTGCTTCTAGAGTTCAGGGGTTTTACTTTAATGTAGCAGGGTGGACAGAGAACTTTAAAATGCCTATTTGACCAAAGACTGTTGGAGAAACTTGGCAGAGAGCACAGGTGCTGATAGGACATATGCCATAACGCCATGCATTCAAACCAAAACTTCCAATAATGGCAACTCTGAGGCAGGAAAGCAAATATGAAAAAGTTCAAAGTTAACCAGATGCCCAAGACAAATTCCCAAGGTCAAATTTCAATATGTGCTCCAATGTTTCTGCAGTAGCTTTGAAAAACTTTTGCAGGGAACAAAACAAAGTAGCTGAACAATAATTTATATAATATTAAATAATTTATTTAATTTATAGTCATGTGTATGATATAAGACAAACTATTGTCAATAAATCAAATAAACATGTTATACAGTCTGCATTGTGTAGCCTCATGAGCGCTCACTATGATATAAAAAATATATATATATTATGGTCTGCAGCCATTTCGTATCAAAACTTTTCTTCTCACCATGGTCGCCTTGGTCAAGGTCTCACTGCATGCTCTTGTGTAACTCTATCCAGCAGTGTTACAGGGCTCCTGGCACCTCCCATTAGAAGCAGAACTGCATCACCCTAGCTATAAACACCAAGGTAAGCACTTAAGTGTCCACAGACAGCACATTCCAGCACCTTCGTCACAGATATGCTTCACATTAGCATTATGATTTTGGGGTAGTAACTCAGTCAAATGGACACAGAAAGGGCAAGAGAAGGAACCTGAGGAATTAAGAGGTAAAATGGATGTGATTTAAGACACACAAAGCTGTGACTGTTAACTGTGTGAGTTTCAGTTTTCACAAATAAATGCAAGAACATTAGATATTAACTATATAACTTTAAAAATGACAGAAATCATTTGTTGTTGATTCCAACTTACTAAAACATAATTATAGAGGAGTCAGTACACAATTTGTCTGCTTTAACAAACAAACAAATAAACAAACTAAAGGTAATATAATGTAGCCTATTGTCAGACTACTGTTTTGGAGCTCAGTATAAAGTCTGGCTAGGGGTCTTTGGAGAGGCAGGGGTGTTTGAGTCTTTTGTTTGGCAGCAACACCTCAATATAGCACTTAAATCCTGCCTGTTGACAGGCAGAGAATAAAGGCATGTGACACCCTCACTAATTACCTCAAATGAGTATAATTAGCTAGGAACGCCTTCTGTTTTTACACCAGGACCTGATAGCCTTTAGCTTTAATGTGGTAATGCTCTATATTATTTAGGTAACGAGCACATTTCAAGACATGACAGAAGGCCACTAATTTAAGATATGCAGATCTCTTTTCTAGAATCTAATAAAAACAAAATATCATCTACACGTCTAGAAGTTCCGGTTTTAAAACATTCTTTTTTGATGGGCAGATAAGCAACTAATATGGCACAATGGGGACAACAGATATGTTTAACTGCTTAACCATGAATGATTAGTTCACGGTTATGAATTTTGTTTTGTTTGAAAGTTTAAAATGGTTATATTTTGATTTGTAGTGGAGCTTCACATTCCCATTTTGACTAGAGTCGTGACTCTGTACACATGAGATACGTTTCTTATGAATTTAACACTGGGAGAATAAATACACAATTCTTTGTACACTTGTATTTATTTCATAACTCAACTCATAATTCATTTCATCATGACTTTTTTAAACAACCAGTTCACTAATCAGACCAGAGAGGGTAAAGAAAATAAAAATCTATTAGGTTCTGTGAAAAATCTAATTTTCTGACTTGAATGATTGTAGCTTTGTAGCTAAACTTTTAGCTATTCAGCTACAGATGTCTATAATCTATATATGTCTATATATGTCTATATATATATATAGTATTTACAATATTTTCCCAATTGCTCATGTCTGGCTCTACAGTGGGCATCTGGACTACAGTCTGCAAATCGATGATGATGCTATACTATATTTGAGATGGTGTTTATCTATTTGATTTATTTCACAGCATTTCCTACAAATAATTCCTCTTTCCTGGGTCTCAAAGACATGACAGCTTGATGACAAGCTTGAAGCATTGGTGACAAAGCACATTCCTTACACTTCACATTCACTAACGATACACTACATTTGGGCCACCATGCATCTCAAACATTGACCATTTGCATGTGACAAAAATGTAGCAAAAAGGACCACCAAGACAAAAGCCACAAAGCATGGGAGGTTTCAGGACGCAGGATACACTATGGTGACCCCCTTCCACACTCACACTCCCCACCCCCAAATTTCAGCAAAATTTGGGAGAAGTCGGTTTGTCTTCTACTTGGTTCTCACACCTGCCTCTCCCGTCACCATAACAGTCCCAAACTCTGGGCAAGTGTCTTAACGTCCTGTTGTCACATGATTGTGTCTGTGTGTGTCCTCCTGGAACTTCTGCCCCAAGATGCAAGCCAACACAGAGAGATCAAAGCCACAAGACTAAAATAACGTTGTTGAGCTGTGATCCTTCCCCAGGCGCTAAAGCATCAACGATGGTTCTGACAAGACTCACCACGGTTGGGGACTGCCAACAAAATTATGAACATAAGAGTGTTTTAATTATGTTGGTAATGTGCAATATGTTAGTGTCTAAAACTGTCTAAGTATACATGAATGCAAAGTTCTGGAAATGGTCTACTGCAAAGGCACAATAGGACCAATACTACAAATAAATGGGGAACAACTCAGTCACAGTACTGACCATCTCTTACACGGTTCGACTACTCTAACTAAGTGATGGACACAACAGCAGCTGCAGTGCCTCTGTCCAGCATGTAGATAATGTAGGTATAATTGGTAAAAATGTGTGGTAATATATTGCTCCATTTGGGGTTCACTGACGGAGCTGATGCAAAGAGTGTTGGAGGTCCTATGGCTTTGGGACTGATGAGAGTCAAATAGACCACACAGAGAGCACCTCCAACTCACACGCACACACACACACACACACACACACATTTACAAATACGTATACGCACTTTGCATGACCTTCTTCATAACCTGCAGTGTAATCTGTGTCTCACTAATATTATTTTACATTTATTTTAACAAAATGTTATTTAATTCAAATATTTTATCAAGATTATTAATATTCATAATAATTTTATTTCTGCAAATACAGACACAGCTTTTACATTGTTGTTGTTTCTTTGAGGTCATAATCATATAAGATATATATCAATACTAATGAATAAACTAAAAAAGTTACATTTCATAATTAATTTGAAATTTCAGAAGACACGTTAATGTGAGTGACACTCACAGTGACTTGAGACTGGGTGGGCTTGGGTAAAGGTGTGCCTTAATGACTGCTCTTGTTGTGAAGAGCTCTTCTTCAAAGTGTTTATGGGGGAGCCAGGCCATGCTACCCAATCTCTCTCTCTTACACAAACACACACACACACACACACACACATGCACACAGGCACACACACTCACAAACACTTATATGTGGTTAGTGTCAAGCCCTCACTGGGAACATTGCAAAAAACCCCAACCGCATCCTCATATGAGTCCACCTCAGCAGCCTCCTGCTGCTCAGACCCTTACTCTTATGAAGGATTCAATTTCAGGTCTGTATCTCATAGAATTACATTGCCCTTTTAAATTGCTCTTAGATGCCACTTCACCCCATCTCAGTCAACTCAGAGACATATCCTAACCATCTGAAAAACACAGATCCAAACACAGACACTTTATACACCAGCTAATCTTCACATAGTCTCCTGTCATCTAAGGTGCCAAATTTCTTTTAATACCTGAAAGGCCTGTTGCCATAAGTCACTTCTTTAACTATAACATGATTTAATTGCTTTGGAGTTATACAACGTCAGAAATATCTAAATTATTTTAGAGGTACATAGTCCCACTGGTGACAACCCTACTTACAAAAATAATGCATGGCTACTGCTAATAAACATGTGGACACAGCTGAGTAAGGCATACAATGAAGAGATAATTAAGTCAAAGGTATGAGATCATAAAGTCATAGCCATTAATTGTAATTAGGAGGGAATGGGCGGCAAATTATTGTGGTCATGGTGTCATTGTGTCATGTCCACCAACCAATATAGATACAGGGTTTCACGGAAATCACCACACTTTAGAGGAAAAACTGCAGCTTGTCTGTTTTAGTTAAGCTGTAGACACTCTAGTAGTTTACACTCACAATTTATTTTATTACTGTATGCAACATCTTTCTTGTTTATTTTGCATAAAAAGTTAGATAAAGTAAAAACAAATTGTTGTGTAAATAGTGTATATCATACAAACAATAAAAATCTTAGTTCTTTCATTTACAATAACTAGATAAAATTCATGACGTAGTAATGGTATGATTAAGTATGAAATTAACTATGATCTCATATTGAGACCTTACTGAAATTTATCTTCTCGAAACTGTAACCTTTCTTTATTAAAGAGGTTATTATTAATTGCATATTATTCAACAATAGAACAATGGAGTCGAGCTCTTAAGATTACTACATAATCTATTTCATATAATCATTGTGGACTCATTTAAGATGTTCTGTTTATATTAGATTTTTTTTATTTATGGATGTATAAAGCTTTGAGTACAAGAATGAAAGAATTCAGGTTTGAACCCATCCTCATGTACAACTTTTACATAGTTCTACTAGCGTATACTATGAATACAAACGAAAGATTCATTGAGAACAAGAACAGAGTTAGGCTTGATACTTATTCATAGCCGAAGGGTCGACACATGCGAAAACAGTCCTTCTACTTTAAATAAAGTGGTAAAGGTTGGGTAATTCATATTGGTATTGCAATACATGACAAGTGTTGTAGAAAGATCCAGAAAGTCTGTCATTACACAAGCTGTAAAGAAAACCATGCTGACTTTTGCATGTTGCCATGATCATTACTACCCCTGAAAGGAGAGATGAGCAACCTGAACCCCAAGCTGGTGTGCTAGCCAGCCATGCCACAGTACTGCATCCCAAACATTCACACCAGCCCTGGTCTATTCATTGCTGCACTCTCCTACTTTGTAGCATCAGGCACGTGGCATGACACACATTTTATTGAACATCAGGTGGCTGGAAGCTCCTGATCACTTTCACAGCCAAGCACTTTGTCTGCATACTGTATGTAGTATGTATATCACTATAAGTCTTAAGTTGATGGCTCAGTAGTTAAGGCTCTGAACTTGTAATTATGTCAGCACTTAACCATCATCTGCTTAGTTGGTGGATCAGTGTTTAGGACTTGGCACTACCAATAATAAGGTGGAGAATTTGATTCTTGGTATCTATGCTGCCAATCTTAGACTCTTAGTGAGGTCCCTAACCCTTAACTGTTCAGCTCAGTTTGCAGTTACTTTGGATAAAAAGCATAAAAGCTATGATGTTCTCTAGAACCTTTGAAGCTTATTTATTTATGTGTCAAACTTCACATCTAAATTCTGCAACACAATGCAGGTTTAGGACAACAAACCTGAACGGACCTTTAATGTATAAAAAAATCTTAGGTTTAATTGACACTGCTCAGAAAACAACCATGACTGATTCCTCAAAAACAATAACAATTGTGATTTAGCATTCTTCAATTCATGCTTCATAAAACACATTATTATGTTACATGTACTCCAAAGCAGTATGCTATATTTGTCTCTTTAATGAGGGCTAGCATTCCAGGGGGTTTCTTTTTAATCGCACTGCATGGGACAAATGTGCTCTGGCAAACGTGCACGCGCACACACACACACACACACACACACACACACACACACACACACACACACACACACAATACACAGAATACCCCTATACACATGCTGGGTGTCAACAAGGCGTAACACAGCTCATTCACAGCACTTCAACAACAACTTTAGCAGAACTACAAAAGCCAAATAAACAGTTTGAAGGGCATACTCCACATCCACTTATACAGCAGTAAAGAACCCAATAACGTAGTCAGTCCACTGCAGATCATGCCAGCAAAGGTGTCAGGTACAGCCTACAAGGTTCAAGAGAGGGATCAGCTTTCCAGCTTTTTGTGTTATGATCTCCTTTGTATTTTCCTTTGCTTGTCTCATAACCCAGTTTGGGCAGCAATTATGGATTGTGTTAAGTTGTGCCAGTGACGTTTCTGCACATTGCTAGCAGACAGCTGCTGGTCATGGTAAAAGCAAAGGTCCATTGATGTATTTACCAGCTGCGCTTGTAAGCCCTGGGCGGCCTCTCCTGCTCTTTCATAAGCTCGAACCCTGACTTGATACAGCATATCTTTTCATACAATGCATGATTTATAGCAATTTTACTTAATAGATTTGTCAACTTGACAAAGATATATAAACAAATGTGCTCCCACAATTTACCGTGATCATTAGTTCTCATCGTATTGCCACTCATCTGTGCCATCAGCATATAAGGGCACAGAAAATATTGGGTCATATTAAAATATAATCTCTCATTCTCAATGTAATTGTGCCAGTTTCTTCAAAAAGCATTTCTTCTAATAATTTAAAAGTGTTAGAAAATTTCATCAAAACTATGACACTAAATTCAAATGAATTTTAGATCTAAATTTAAACTAGCCCATGAAAAAACTACTGTTCATATTTTCCACCATCAATGAGCACCAAGGGGATCCAAAGGCCTCTGCTTACGCATGAGCTAAATTTTGTTTTCTGACTCTCACAGCAAGAGGTGGTATGAAAATAGAAAAGGCCACATTCTGACACCGGTGTACTGAGAATGTACACACTCAAACAGTCGCTGATGCTTGCAATCAACATTGACAAAAATAGTGCGACAAATGAAATAATAACTCCAAGAAGAAAGGCTACAAATCACTGTTACACATTAATATGGTTCACACTAGATAATTTGTCTAGAGTGTCAGTAAAGTGCACCAGTATACAAGAGTATCAGTGACTTTCAGCAATATCTCAGTAGTTAATAAGTAATTCATAGTAGTTATTGAATAAAGTGCTTAAAAATTTAGATGTGAATAATAAACTGAATTTAAATGGATTAATTTCCCTACCACAGTTATAAGGCAATACAAATGCTAGAAAAATAATTCGTAAAAAATGTTCATGGCCAAACCGAAGCTGGCTAAATCCATTCAAACTCAGTGGCAGCATCTTCTCATTGAAGAGAAAATTATAATCAGTGGGTAGAAACAGCAAAGCCTTTCTGTCTAAACTGACTATGTTTAGATAGCATTAAGAGGAGAGATGTCTAGCCACTATGAGTCATACCAGATTATCAGTAAAAAAAAGACAATCGTGTGACTATTTATCCAGGGCAGACATGATGAACAGAGGCCTCTGCGGTGCAAGCCTTCAGAGCAGAGGTTAGGCAAGTAAAACAGCTCCTCTGACTGATTCTTGAATAGCATAAACATAAATCTGGGTTTGGACCTGTAATCCCTACACCACTGCATGGCTCGTGTCCTTTTTCAATATTGTCCAGAGCTTAATTGTAATGTAATCTAGAGTCCAGTCTGTTCCAGGACAGAGGGCTTGTAGTCACAAAAGTGCTTCAAGGAGGGTCTGCATCTTTAAAGCCTAAAGCAGGTGTGAAGAAAGACTCTCACCATCACTCATAAGGGTAAAGAAGCGTGTGTATTCTACTGACCTGGGTTATTTTTGGTTTGTTGAGCCAATTAGCTCATTAATGCCTAAACCCAACTCAGCTCTGTTAGGAAACTGGCTCTTTATCCTCATTCATTCATTCATTCATTCATTTTTACTGCTTATCCGAACTACAGTATTCTCGGGTCACGGGGAGCCTGTGCCTATCTCAGGCGTCATCAGGCATCAAGGCAGGATACACCCTGGACAGAGTGCCAACCCATCGCAGGGCACACACACACTCATTCCCTCATGCACTCACACACTATGGACAATTTTTCTAGAGATGCCAATCAACCTACCATGCATGTCTTTGGACCGGGGGAGGAAACCGGAGTACCCGGAGGAAACCCTGGAGGCACATGGAGAACATGCAAACTCCACACACACAAGGCAGAGGCAGGAATTGAACCCCCAACCCTGGAGGCGTGAGGCAAACGTGCTAACCACTAAGCCACCGTGCCCCCGCTCTTTATCCTCACTCTCTTTTAAATGATCTATTTATTCTGCATAAAATAAATTTTAAAATGTCTTCATTTCAATCAAAATGCAACGCTGAACTGAAGCCTATGGGGGAAAAAAACATAATTTTATATGACAATCCTTTGATTTTGCAATATTGAGCCTTTCACGTTTGAGGTCAAAGCAGTAAATTTCCCACTTTATAATTTGGTACAAAATTTGTCACATATGGTCAGTGGTATGTAAACAATACATTTATGATGTTAAATCATTAAAAAACACTTTGAATTTTGTAATGGCAAAGTTTCGATTTGTCTTGCTATTTCACTTAAAAGCGAACATTAATTCAAGCATAACATGTATCATGAGATACTGTCCAGGAATTTCATTTATCTTAGATCTGCACTGCTATTTCTTTGTATATGACAACCTTTTGAAAGTAGTCCAAAAAGTGCAAACATCAAAGAGTCGACAGTGGAAAAAAACACCACCAAAATGACTGGTTAAAAATGGTAGAAATCTTTAGACAGCTGCACTCAGAGACACACTTCTTCAGCTCAACCAAAGACAAAACATGGACAAAAGGCAGGTGGTGATCTATAGGGAGGTCTATGGCAAAGCTTCCTAAACGTCTGACAAACTTTGTCACTCTGTTCTTTAGGAAAAACACAATTGCGCATACCACAAGACAGACAAACACCACACACACATACACACACACACACTCACACACACAGTGTTTAGGTAACAAACCCTTTGTGTGAAATGTGATCTCAGGTATATAAGTCAATTTATCAATGTTTTAACTAATTTTACTGAGAACAAGCCATCAAAGCTGTGTTCCTGCATTGGGTGTGCAATTTGTTACACTTACATAAATCTGGACAAGGTGATTATAAACGTGTTTAAAGGAGCAGAGGTCAAGTCAGGGGTGCACGTCTGGGTGACCCAGGGCTGACCATAAGCTGGGTGTTCCCTTTTCTTCAATCCAGACCCAACGGGCCCCCAGGGGCTAGCCAGTCCCTCATTTCCATCATCTTGTCCAAGGAGAGAAAGGAGACATGGGCCATGTCTGAAACAAGAGAGGGATCTGCTGGGGGAACAGTCAGAAGACTTAGGGCAAGTGTTACAGAAGTATATTATATTTAAGTATCATGGGTGAAGAGGGTCACTGCTTTATCACTTATTGTATCTCAAATCAGTGTGTCTGAGCTTGGGGAGAATGCACATTTCTTGGTGAAATATAAGTCCTGACTACTCATGGCAACAAAGATTCATGGTTGAAACAACCATTTATTGAAATGTGTCACTAATTAGATTCATTCTCTGAGACCAAGCAGGGTAAATGAAGGTAACTTTCAGGGAGACACAACATGATACGTCCTGATATAAAACGGAGGGTTTGACTATTTTATAGTAATAGCATGTCCCACATTTAGCAATTACAAATAGTTTTACTGTAGAATTATGCATGCATATAATGTTGTGGAATGTCTTTGAGACTTATTTACTTCATGCATAGCACTGGTCAATGTGATCAATCAGTTTAATTATTGTTTCATCTGACCAAAGAATTCTCCTCCATTATTCTAGACATTCAACCTCATGATCACCTGCAAACATGAGTCTGGCTTTTTTTTGCTAGTCTGGGAGTATGGGCTTTTTCATGGAAGAATTCCCTTCTTAATGGGAGATGTACATTAATCGGTGCCTCAGGTCCAATCCGGCCCATCTATACCCACACAATTAACAATTAATTTTAACAAGAGGCCAAACAGAAGCTTTTAAAAGTCATTACATCGATTTCCAGAATATATGCATACAAAGAATACCATGATGAAACTGAAACAGCTTTCAGTACAAAACAGGTTGTTGATCAACACAAGCCATGTAATGGACATAAAAACTACACTGACAGTTAAAATAGCCATTAAGAATAATCAGTCTTTTGGGAGAATGAAATTCATCATTCCAGTACAGTTCCAGAAACTTGGTGCCATTATATTCACATCTAGGTGTATTAGCAACTTAAAACATGGCACCTTTGGTCTCACACCACCCAATATTTAGATAAGCAAAGGTATAGGAACAGATAGTTTTGAAGTTCAATTAAATAACACAATATTTGGTTGTATATCATGCCTGCAACTGTATTAAGCAAGTGACATCACCAAACTGTTGCATTCTTCGTTTGTGATGCTTTTCCAGGTTGGCACTGCAGCTTTTTCAGTGATTCATTTTTTTCCTCCAGGGGGTTTCTTTCTTCAGTCTAATTTTCACTAACTGAATTACTGCTCAGCCTGTAGTAAAAGTGCGGTGATTGACTTGGCCAGTCTAAAACCTTCCATTTTTCCACAAAATGAAATTTAGTGAGATTAGTGAGTCTGTATCTGATCAGCCATGCGAGCCCAAGTCATGAGACAAAAAGTACATTTTGGATCTGATCAGATCTTTTCTTTCTCCGCATGTTGGCCTTTTCTATCACGTTGGTGGAGGTTCTTCTTGGTTCCAGATCTTCTGTGCCTTATCTCTGTATTTCTTTACACATTATTTTCTTTGTCTAGTCTTCTGATTCCTACTTCTGATAAATTATTAGCATCTTGCATTTGCAACTTCTTCTAACAGAATATTCTGATACCCTGTGGAGATTGTTGTTGATGTCACTGACTGTTGTTTTTGGGTTTTTCTTCACAGCTCTGACAACGTGTCTGTCATCAGCTGTTGTTGTTTTCTTTTGCCAGCCTGCTCAGTGTCTAGTTTTTCGAACACCAGTGTTTTCTTTCATTCTAAGAACTTTCCAAATCATTGTACTGGCTGACACATGTTTGTGGAATGACAATTTTCTGACTTTTTACAGCTTCAAAATGGCTCAAATTTCTCTCAGACTGCCCTCAGGTCTTCATGTTGGTTTACCCTTTTAACAAGAAATGCAGATTTAATGCAAAAGGTAAAACCAGTAACAGACATTCAGAGCTATTAATTGTTAAAACAATCAATCTAAGGGGCACACGTGGGCAACAAGAGACACCTGTCAGTTACATGTTTCTATATTTTTGGGTTATTACAAAAGGTGTAAATATCAGGAAGTGAAAGCTGAAATTCTGATACTGTCATCTCAAACCGAAATGTCAACGTCTACCAAAACTAAAGACTTGGCATTGCTCTTTTAAAATTTTCAGACATAACACACTTATTGTCACCCTTTATAGCTTTCTTAAATTTCTTCCATATCTTTTAAGCAGCATTGGTGGGCTCTTAAAATACACCCCCTAATACTTCCTGACTGTCTAAAAACTGAGAGAGTTTACATTGTAAAATTTAATTCATGCATGTAATCATTATATACACATGTTAATCCACCTTTAATCCAATATTTTTATTTTTGGCAAAAGAAGTTGCATGTAACAGGGTTTAAAATAAAATGGGTGTATTTTTTTTTAGCATAGAATTAACCAGTAGGTCTGATTGACTAGCATCCATGTTATGGTATAAGGAATATCCATATTGTAATTGTTCATTTATTTCTAAACTAGAAGAAATAGGGCTGTACTTCCAAAGTGCCCTCAAATATAAAAAAAAAATAATTAAATAAAAATAAAAAATTAAATGAGGGCGGGGGGGCACGGTGGCTTAGTGGTTAGCACATTCGCCTCACACCTCCAGGGTCGGGGTTCGATTCCTGCCTCCACCTTGTGTGTGTGGAGTTTGCATGTTCTCCCCGTGCCTCGGCGGTTTCCTCCCTTGGTCCAAAGACATGCATGGTAGGTTGATTGGCATCTCTGGAAAATTGTCCCTAGTGTGTGATTGCGTCAGTGAATGAGAGTGTGTGTGTGTGTGTCCTGTGATGGGTTGGTACTCCGTCCAGGGTGTATCCTGCCTTGATGCCCAATGACGCCTGAGATAGGCACAGGCTCCCCGTGACCTGAGAAGTTCGGATAAGCGGTAGAAGATGAGTGGGGCACATTGTAACACAATTTTAGACACTGGTATAATAGGAACTGGTATAACCCAGCATGACAAAGCTTCCTGTATTTACCATATGCCATACCAATACAATAGCATAAGTAAAATTAAACAAAGACATTAATTTTCAGATCTGTGTTTAGTGTTGATTTAAATAAGGTTCATTTAGTACCATTTTAATCTATAATCTTTTATTTGCAATCCTACATATTCTCTAAATTCTAATATAGCCTGCAGAATTGACACAAATTAATAAGAGGCAATAAGAGTTGTTGCTCGGATCTATCTATCACTGTCAAATGTCTTTCTATAGGTTTCTAAATCTGAAGAAAAAAATAAAGAGGAAGGAGTGATGGAGAACCAACCTGTTTGTTACTCCTATCATCAGCAAGGGTTCAGAGAAAATCAGGAGTTACTTAAGACTCAAGGTACTTAGTCAGTATCTTTAGATATCATTTGCTATGTACTATGTCTTGTGTCCAAAGGAGGTGGCTAAACTGAAAAGATCATGTGTAAACAAACAAACAACAAACAAAATTTGTTTCATGTTCTTCTTTATAAGATATTTCTATTTTTTTAAAAGTTAATATGGTTGATATGGTAAAAAAAAAAAAAAATAGACTGACATATATTTTATCTTGTATGCTTTTTAATTAAATCAGACTAAATTGTTAGAGGAGGATTTTAAGCTATTATATAGTCATTTCAACAAACTAGAGAAAACCAAAATGTTATAATAGTTTGTGCCCCCCACATCTCCTCTTCCCAGGCTCTGCATTTCAGCATCTTCAGATGATGTAACTTCCTGTTGAGCACGTGACCTTTAGGTAACAAGGTAGAGGGAACGTTGTGAGATACAAATCGTACACTTTTTATAATTAGCTAAATTGAGTCATACGATTGTGCAAATATTATACGAATTGAAGTATTTAAATTATATTTTAAGCCGAAGTGTAATTACATTTAGACTGAAAAGGCAAAACGCTGTCCCATTTTATTAAAGTTCTTTATCTAAAACATGCAAATGAATTTATACAAGATACTTTATTTTGTGTTTGAAACATTTCCTCCCTCCACATACACAATAATGACGCCCCAGTGGAATTACCGACTTACTGATGAAGAAAACACTGAGAATGTCAACGTTTGCACTTTCAAGGACTAGCATGTCGAATTTGGTAACTTATTTGTTCTTTTATTTTGTTTGAAAGCATTATTTAAACAGGACAACTTTCCCCCCTACTCTTTGTCATTTGCGCCTCATTCGCCTCTGTGTGTCTGAGGAACTTCTCCATGACGTTGGGACGCTTTCATCGGCTCCAGTGAGCTGTAGACAAGCGCGGACATTTTGTTACTTTATTTCTGCACACTAATATGCTTTAGTAGATAAAAGCTGTGCGTTATATACATATATATATCTGTATACATACATATAATATGCACATGAGTGAGAAAGGGCATGTAGATGTTTAGAAACATAGCGGCGTCGACAGAGTAACCGTTTGCTCGCTGTAGTTTCTCAAATCCAAGATGTCGGAACCAGTCGGGAAGAGATTAAAAACTAACGTGCCTATGTGTAAAGCACACTGCGCTTTGGTGAGCAGTAAAACCAAGCAGAATTTCCCTACAGCCGTTGAAGAAGGTTTGTGTGGAGTTTCAACTTCTTTGATGGAGTTTGCCTACAGACTGGAAGCGTTGGTAAGACTTTACCTAGTAACTACAGAGTAAACAAAACAAAACCAAACTATTGCGCACCAGACTTCTGTAACCACACTGATGCGTTAGAGATTTTCTCGTGTAATGTTGTGTGTTTATTTTCATAAATGTATCCTTTAATCTGTTGTTCTTGTCAGTTGTGGAGATTGTAATCCTAGAGTTTATAACAAGCAACATTTCATATCTGCGTTACTCGGTAATCCATTATTATATGCATTGTTATTTATTATTGTCGTGTATTGCGTTGTATATTGTGACGTCAGCAGTAAATTACATTGTAGCTCAAAGGAAACCTTAGCATACACTCTGATAAACATATAAAACAATAGAATAAATCTGTTTATTTAAAATGACGTTATAAATGTCCTACTTTTCAGAATAAGTGTAGAAAGACAATCAATGCACTTCCTGAGATTAGACATGTGGTGGTCTGTATAATTTATTGTATTAAAATCAGTTTCAATTTATCCAGAGCATAATGAAATTCTGATATACTTCATATAAAAAATGACATCTGAGAAGGATTAGGACCGAAAATGTTGCCAATTTTGAGACTTAGAAACCATTTAATCACTAGAACGGAACAGACTTAATCACTTTTTCACTTTTATAATGTGCAACCTTTTTTGGTCCTTAAAGTGATGGAATGTGTGCCTGTTTTATAGGCTAAGATCTTTGAGCAGGAAGATCTGCCCTTGTCCCGTGTGGCTGCTTTTTTCTATCAGGAGTCTTCAAGGGAGAAGGCGCAGGCCGAGGCCATGCTACAGTACCAGTCTGAGCGTGGGGGACAGTACTGCAACAAGGTTATTCAGGTAACATTGACATATCTTTATCAGTTGACTTAAGAGCTGTGCTGCATTGCATTATAGTATTGCACACTTGCATTTTTAAAATTATTGAGGCACAGTTTGATATGACTCTGGCTCAAATTGTAGGATAGAAAACTTTTCATAATTTTTTGTGCTATTTTAGTGCAAGTAGTTATTGCCAAAATGATATCCTCATCATATTACCCGAGGCATCCATGTCTCCCTATATACCTTTAAAATTTCATTTTTTTTAAGAGGGGCTCTTGGCAGGCAAGGGTTGGTTTAGGGGGAAGGGGTCAAAGAGAAAGGGCTAAAACCCCTATGGGCTTTGCGGGGATCTCTTCTCTAATGCCTGTCAGGGTATACGTTTCCCCTGAGTTCCGGAAAATTGGGGAGATTAATGTGAAAGCGGAAGGACAGTGCATTAATTGTAGTTCCAGATGTACGCTGTGGCACTGTTTCTGCTGCCACTTTAGCCTGGGACTTCTTTTTTCCCCCTTTTTTTTGTTCAGCCTCCTCCTCTTCCCTAGTTTTATGACTCATGTAAAATTGATCCAGAGTGAGGCTGGTGAGGGTCCATCACCAGCGATTTGGAACACCTTGTTATCCGCTGATGCATGGAGACTAAGGCATGTGCATGTTTAAATGTGGCCAAGTGAATCCTTTAATTGTCAATTAAGTCATAACGGCCTTGCTGAAACCTAGATACAGTGGTCTTTGTACAAAATTTTTGCAAATGTTTTTTTTTAATAGTTATATTAAATGTCACAATTATGGTTTCAGCTTTGGCTTTTTTTTTTTTTAATGATTGCAATTCTTCCAGACAGATTGTAATACAAATGTTATTTATGCACACATTATTTTACTATGGATTCTGATATTATTAATACATTATTTTCTATATTTTGGATCTTTACAGTTATGTTAGTTTGCTCTATTGTGATGTGTGTGTATGTATATACATGGATGCTTGCAGAAACCAGGTACCGAGCAGGTGTGCGCACTGCTTCCTGCTCTGGAGCTCATGCTTGGCCAGTGGAAGGAGGAGATGGTCATCATGGTGGAACTGTGTCAACTAGCACGTGAGCATGAAGACCCTCACACCATCAGTGTTGTCAAACGCCACTTCCTCAATCCAGTTGTCCCAAAGATCAAGCTGTTGGGTGACTTATTGACAAATGCTCATAAAGTGGGATGCACCAATGACAGTACTGGTGGTTTTGGAGAATATCTCATTGACCAGCTTTACAAGGAACTGAGCAGTGCTTGAAATTCCCTGTAATAATAAAGCCCCCTTGTTTGCCATAAAATCCTGACCAACAGTAAAGAATAGAATTGGTTTCTATTCTAGCTTTTGATTTAGAACAGTAGTGTGACTTCAAATAAAATTTAATTGAACTTCATTAACTACATTATTAATGTTTTTGTGTTAAAACAAAGCCATTCTATTTTGTATGAACAAAGTAAGTTATTGATGATGCAAGTTATGTGAACTGACTATTCTTGATCTTTGTTACTAAAACTTTTTTTTGCTATGTATGTTATCATGCATATTATCATGCATATTATATTGAATTTCCCTTCTATTAAATATGTGCTTTATATTTTGTGTTGTAGTGTTTTCCTTATTGCAATATTTAGCAGTGTTGATCAATGTACTGAAATAATAGAACATAATACACCTGCTCATTTATAGTTATCCAATCAGTCAACCATGTGGCAGCAGCCCAATGCTTAAAACCTTGCAGATACAGGTCACAAAACGTTTTCACTCAAAAATATTAAGAGTTTACACAAAATTATGGGGGGGAAACAAAAAACATCCTGTGAGCAGAGGGACTGAAGTCTGGAACACGTTACTGAAAAAACTTGTTAGAGGAGAATGGCCAGACAGGTCTGAGCTAACAGGAAGTATATAGTAGCTCAAGTAAAGACTTTTGGTGAGAAAAAAATCAGCTCAGAACACATCAGATATTTAGGTGAATGTTCTACAACAGCAGAAGACCACATCAGGTTTTAGTCCTGACAGCTAAGAACAAGAATATGAGGCTGTCATGAGTACAAATCCACCAAAGCTGGACAGTTAAACACTGGAAAGGACGAGTTTCCCAACTAATCTTCAGCTATTCCGTTTGGATGAGTCTGTGCCCATAATAGCTTTAGATTCCTGTTCTTGGTTGAAAGGAGTTGAAACTGAAGTGGTCTTCTGTTGTATTGCCCATCCACCTCAGTGTTTGATGTTTTGTGCATACTGCTATGCTTTCCTGCTCGCCTTTTGTAAATGTTTTACATACTCTATCCTTCTTGTCATCTGGAGATTTTGCTTTCACCTCTATTATCAACAAGGCTCTAGACCTGTATCTGCATGATTTTGTGTACTGGTGACATGATTGGCTGATTAAGAAAACTACATAAATGTGCAGGTGTATATGTGCTCCTAATAAAGTAGACTAGGAGTATGCATGTGCGTGCACACACACACACACACATAAACACACGCACACAGAGGCCAGCTAGGCAAAACGTGTCTCATATAGCTCTTTGGCACTTTTCTGCCCTCTGTTGGTGCAGAACTAATTCTAGCCGTGGCTATTTTTGTGTGAAACTAATTAAAGTACATACTGGAAATAGATTAAATGAACTAAACGAACTCATGTCCCGCGCACTAACATGTATTTATTGACTCGTGAAATATTTGCGTATCCAAAGCGCAGAATTGACCAACTGATATCCTGTTTTGGTTTTGTACAGACATGCCCAAAAAAAAAACCACCACAAAATTAACAAAAAATCGAAGGAACGTTTAGAGATCATCTCAACAGCATTTACTTAACTCAGATAATAGCTAATATTTATAAAAAAAAATCGAAAATCATTTTATAGAACATTGAAATGAGCTAAAATTAATGAATACAATACAAAAATTACAAAACTTTCATACTTCTAATGTGAATTGATACTTCAGGATTTTTTTAAAAAAATTACGTGTTTAGGATTATTATAGAGACATGATAATTCTGATGATCACTACAGTTTAGAATAATGTGACTTTCTTGAACAAAATTGTGTCAGACAATAATAAATGATAAACATTTATTAATTAATGACAATAATAAATAATAAACAGTTTATTTGTGTTTATATCATATGTTTATATATATATATATATATATATATATATATATATATATATATATATATATATATATATAATACAACATTATATCATATAAACATATGATATAAACACAAATAAACTATATTTATCTATATTTAAATTAAAATGTATTTATTTATTTATTTATTTATTTATTTATTTATATACATACCGTAAAAAAGACATTAGCTGAACATCACTAATCGAAGAATCACTAACAATTTAAATCAGAAATATTTCAAGTATAAAAATAATAATGTAGTCTGACTAATGACAGCAAACATCTAAGTTTTATTTATTCTTTTCCTCATTTGGCCTACAATTTTATTTAGCATCTGTAAATTATGGAAAGGTTATGCCTGGTAATATTGTAAACATTCTAACACTATATATCGCGATATTATCATTAATATACTCTTTATAGTTAATAACGTATTTGCGATTTTTGACTTAGAAATAAATTTATGACTGTAACCTTCAGTGTTGTTAGTCAATAGGTCTCGTGCAGCTAGAATTAAGCTCTGCCCACACTGTCCTTGCCTACATTTCTATTGGTCACACGGAATGTGACAGGACACGTCCCCATTTGGCTGAACTAGAATATAAGGTGTCAGAAAACCTCCTCAGCAACAAGTGCCTGGAAGGTTGCGCACAGAGCAGTGCGTTCAAGCCAACCCGGCCTTACTGTATTGTTATTTCAAGAACCTTACAAAATATTACGTTTAACTTTTACGCGCGCTCTAGAGGCACGATAAACTCTGAGCTTTTTTTTTACGCACACAGTTGAATCCAAAGTATTTTAAAGAAAAGATGGAGCTGTCGGATATTCCGTTCCCCATCCCCTCGACAGATGATTTCTATGATGACCCTTGCTTCAACACCAGCGACATGCACTTCTTCGAAGACCTGGACCCTAGACTAGTGCACGTGAGCTTGCTCAAGGCGGACGAACACAACCACATGGAAGACGAACACATCCGGGCGCCGAGCGGCCACCACCAAGCGGGCAGGTGTCTGCTGTGGGCGTGTAAAGCATGCAAGAGGAAAACCACCAACGCAGATCGGCGCAAAGCCGCAACCATGAGAGAGAGGAGACGCCTGAGCAAAGTCAACGATGCTTTCGAAACCCTGAAGAGGTGCACGTCTACTAACCCTAATCAGAGGCTGCCCAAGGTGGAGATCCTGAGAAACGCCATCAGTTACATTGAGTCTCTCCAAGCCTTACTCAGAAGTCAAGAGGACAACTACTACCCGGTTCTGGAACAATACAGCGGTGATTCCGACGCCTCAAGTCCCAGGTCCAACTGCTCAGATGGCATGGTGAGAACATTTTACAGCTCTGCCATTCTGGTTTATTTAGCTACAAAGTCCCCCCATTCATATATCTGTAATTTAGCTCGTAGTGAGTTCATCTTAAAATACTGAATTTAAATGTTATGTTGCGTGTTTCCTAGATGGATTTTAATGGCCCTGCTCGCGCGTCCGGAAGAAGAAACAGCTATGACAACTCGTACTTCAGCGAAGCTCCAAATGGTGGGTGAACGCGTAAACACCAGTGCCTTTCAGGTTCATACTGACAAATATACTTGTTTGATCTGATGTAATGAAATACTAACAGTTTTCTGAATTGTGGATTTTTACAGGAGATGTACGGAGTAATAAGAACCCAGTGGTGTCGAGTTTGGACTGTTTGTCCAGTATCGTGGAGCGGATTTCCACCGAGTCTCCCGCCGCCTCCTCGCTCCCTGCACAGGAGCTGTGTGAAGGGGTCACCGGCTCTTCTCCAGAAACTAGCGCGCCTTCCCCAAATGACACCTGCAGCCCGACCGGCCCGACCCACGACCCCATCTACCAAGTGCTCTGAACAGTAAAGAGGAAACGCATCCATGCACCCATCCAGAGAACATGAGGGACGGATGGAAACAAACAACCATTTACGAGGACTACTACACCTGTCATAAACTGGGAAAAAAACTACCACAAATCTGTTCAAGAAGTTGGAGAACAGAAGAATCTAAAAATCCTTTAGACTTTCTTTCTTTCTTTCTTTCTTTCTTTCTTTCTTTCTTTCTTTCTTTCTTTCTTTCTAGAAAATGTCAAATTCCATTATGATCGTGGCTCTACAGAAGTCAGTTTCTTAACTCAGCTTATTTATATAATAATGCATTATTGCCATATGTGACCATATTTTCCCTTTCTTTTTGAAACTACTTTCTGTCACTTTCATCTTTTATTTTTCCTAATTATTTACAGAGAATAACCACTGCAGATATGAACATTAGAGGACCATTTTTGTACATGTGTATATAAGAGCGGTTTTTGTTAAAAACACGGAGAAACGAACGAACATAATTGTGTATTTAATATGGCCTGTTTGAGACGTTTGTTGTGTCCAGCGTTAAACTTTATATTTATACATCTTCAATGAGTGAATGTCGAATAAATAAAGATATGAATTATTTATACACAGACTTCAGTTGCTTGTGTAATTCTCTTCTTCGACTTATTTTTCGATTCTACACAAATATAAAATGTATTTAATAAACATAATTACATGTTATTTAGGTCATTTATGATTTGACTTGTGCTTATTTTAAGATGTCTTTAAAAATCAAATTTTGATTTTTTTTCTTTAAAAAATCGAATCAAATAATTCATTATTTCAAATTATATATATATATATATATATATATATATATATATATATATATATATATATATATATATATATATATATATATATATATATATATTGCTGAACTCTGAACAATACTGGAATGGTTACGAATTGTACGAAGTCGGCTAATTAAAATCTCATTTCGATTAAAACGATGAGAAATCAGACGCAAAATTTAAATGGTGTAAAATCTTTTTTATCCGTTAATATATATTTGAGTAACTGACACGTGATTGACTTAACCCCGAGATCAAGATCAAATTTCTCTTCAAATAATGCTACTGAATTTATTTAACTGTATATATTTTCCAGAATATTCTCAAAATTAAAGCCTACTTCGCAATTGACTGGTCTATCTTTTATTTTTTACAATTTTTTTATTTGAATTTAATTTATTTAATTTTCCAGGTATGAACACATTATTTTGACGCGGCTGAATGTAGGTTATATCTAAGCTTAATGTATGTTATAATTCCCTAAATGTAAAAGATCGAATATATCATTTCTATTTGTACATTTTATTAGTAGGAAAAAAGAAAATATATTTTTTATCTTAATAACAAAATGTATAAATGAAAACAATATACTCGGGAGCTCAGTTATTATACTAGTTATATAAACCACACACACACACACACACACACTCACACACACACACACACACACACACACACACACACACACACACACACAGTTTCGATCCCACGCTTGTATAAATTTAAGTTGTTCTGATCTGTGCCTGTTGAAAAAGTACATGAATTTAGTGCAATGTGGTATTCAGCAAATGCACATAACTAACTAACTAACTAACTAAATAAATAAATAAATAAATAAATAAATAAGCAAGCAAGCAAGCAAGCGGTGGTCCAGTAGAGAAAACAAAATATAGCAGCTGCCCCATCTGGTGGCCATCTGCATGTGCTACTAATCACTGACGTTGCAAGAAATGAATTTCTTGTGTACTTATTTTCATTATTTTTTATGTTGTGTAATTTCAATGTCATTTACAAACTTGAAATGACATTGAAATTACACAACATAAAAAATAATGAAAATAAGTACACAAGAAATGAATTTCTTGTGTAGAAATCTTTTATCTCTTGGGTAGAAATCTTAAGAAATGAATTTCTTGTGTACTTATTTTCATTATTTTTTATGTTGTGTAATTTCAATGTTTGTAAATGTTAATGTTTGTAAATTTCAAGTTTGTAAATGTTACATTACTACACTAGGCAGACAAAACATTTTTCTGATTGTCTATTAATCTGTTCTATTTTGTGCAAACGATTTTATTATGGCCCCAAGATAGGCTACTAAATTAAGGTCATTAAATCCTAATTATCAACAAATTCAGAATACTTTCCTAAAAATTTCCCACTCAGCCATATAGTTATAACCTCAGCCAGTTCGTAAGGTTTATTAATATCTGATGCTGCCCATTAATTGGTGAAAAAGATCCCGGTCAATGTTATCAGTATGAACGTGCTTATTATCGTGTCTCTTGTTATTTGGTCATAGTCCTTCATAATACTTAGTCATCGGTAACACAGAATATAGTCTGTATAGTGGTTGTTACTGTTGTCAGCATTAATAATAATAATAATAATAATAATAATAATAATAATAATAATAACAACAACAACAATAATAATAATAATAATAATAACAATAATAATAATAATAATAATAATAATAATGATGATGATGATGATGATGATAATAATAATAATAAGAAGAAGAAGAAGAAGAAGAAGAAGAAGAAGAAGAAGACTGTGATGGGTTGGCACTCCGTCCAGGGTGTATCCTGCCTTGATGCCCGATGATGCCTGAGATAGGCACAGGCTCCCCGTGACCCGAGGTAGATCGGATAAGCAGTAGAAAATGAATGAATGAATAATAATAAGAAGAAGAAGAAGAAGAAGAAGAAGAAGAAGAAGAAGAAGAAGAAGAAGAAGAAGAATGGTAATAATAATAATAATAATAATAATAATAATAATAATAATAAGAGGAAGAAGAAGAAGAAGAAGAAGAAGAAGAAGAAGAAGAATGGTAATAATAATAATAATAATAATAATAATAATAATAATAATAATAATAATAAGAGGAAGAAGAAGAAGAAGAAGAAGAAGAAGAAGAAGAAGAAGAATGGTAATAATAATAATAATAATAAGAAGAAGAAGAAGAAGAAGAAGAAGAAGAAGAAGAAGAAGAAGAATGGTAATAATAATAATAATAATAATAATAATAATAATAATAATAATAATAATAATAATAAGAGGAAGAAGAAGAAGAAGAAGAAGAAGAAGAAGAAGAAGAAGAAGAAGAAGAAGATTTCACCGGAAAACAAAAAAGGAACAAAATACCGTTAATTTTGTATTTCCATGTCTCTAATAAAATTGTGCTCATGTTTTATTTTTGCTCTCTCCTAAAGATACAGTTTAGGGTTGGGGATTAGGTGCAGTGAGCATTCTGCAGCTCAGTGATATCAGTGACTGATACTGACTTTATGCAGTTCTGCAATACCTACTTCTGGTTATGATGATTTCACGCTCTAAAAATGTAAAGTGAAGCAGAACTCCACAACTAACATTGTGTTAAATAACAAACCGAGACAAAGCGACGGGCGATTATTTCTTTTCAAACGCATCATGTCAATGACTGCAAGCGACAAAAAGTGACAGCCGACATGTGATTTTCTCCTTCAAATGCAAACCTTTGGCTCAAACGATTTTTCAGTCCAATCGTATAGTTCATGTGGTTATACATTTACAGACACAACTTGATTTCCTACCTGTAATTTGGTCCAATGCCCTGCTTTATAAATAAATAAATAAATAAATAAATAAATACTTTGGTTGTTTGAATCTTTGAATCTTGAATCTTGAATTACCCAAAATACCATGCGTTTTAAACTATTCGGCTATTTTGATTTAATAAATTAAATCCCAGATGGATTAAACCTTCTTGTTCATATATGCTTTTAACTGAAATTCAGATTATTTTATTTAAATAAAATAACAATTTGGTAAAACACAACATAAAAACATTTAAATGTTCAATATTCAACTCATTCTCCCCAGATGCCAATTAAGATACATTCTGATCTCTCCTGAAATATATATTGTTTGCCAATATTGCTAATATTTTTTAATGAATGAATGAATGAATTATTTAAATGGTCTAATTAAACACCATTCATACTAAATTTTGTGATGAATGAGTAAAACAGTGCATTATGTGTAATTTAACTACGCACTGCACACCCACTAGAGATAACAGCAAGTGACTTTACACTCTATTTTGTAGTGTAGCAGAGTCAGACAACTGACTTATGTCTGTCTAAAAAATTGTGTGTGTGTGTGTGTGTGTGTGTGTGTGTGTGTGTGTGTGTGTGTGTGTGTGTGTGTATTCAGTGTCCTGAAAATGTTTGGAGCTGTGACTTTGACCAGGCTAAAGCAGTTGCTGAAGAAAAATGAAGAGTCAGGTTGTTTGAATGGAGACATTGTACAAAATACATAGACAGTTCACTCGGCCTTATGCTATAAAGGAAATGATACCAATCAATTACTAGCCTGGAACAGATTTTTATAAATGCATTCCCTATGGCCTTTCTTTTTCCCAGATAAGTTTCATGTTGACAATGCTGTGTATGTAGCATTTTGTTTTCTGTTACAAATAGTTAGTAGGGCATCATGTAATGAAAATAATTGTAAAGGACAAGAATTATAAATGACAAAAACAATAACCCTAGTGATAATGGCTTTAGATTAACACTTTATTTACATGAAAAAATTGAGAACCAAACAGCGTTCCAAGACAAGGAAGTGTGAGTATTGAACAGCTATTATTACAGAGTCCTGCAGAGTAGCTACTTAGTAGACCTGTGACTACTAATACTACAGATAGCATTATCACTGTAGCTGGTGTATGGTCGCTTTTTAGTGGACTGCACAGTAATCTCCATCTGTCCATCAGCCATGCACTTGCTAAGGATTGTGGCACGGTCCACTTACTTCCTGCGGCGAGTGGCAGCTCCCTTCTTGCTGCTGTAATGTGAAAATTGCCAGGAACAAGCGAAGTCAGTTAATCTACTTCTACTACTGCCTGTTCATAAGATTAATATATAAATATTTTTTATAAGCCAGAGTATGACTTCATAAATCTAAAGGTGTTCAGAGTAGCACATTTGCTCAATTAACTACAGTGTGTTCAGATTATACTGCATGCTACATGCCCAGTCACAACCGGCGTCACTTACCTTTGTAAATTTATGTCAAGTCAAGCAATAGACTTGAAATAAATTTGCCTTGAGACACAAGAGAGTTATTTCTCTTTGGCAGACATGAGGTGTCCAGAGATGTTGGGAGCTATTGGCTAACCTCACTAGAAACCAGAGTTCTGTGCATGTGCTTTAAAAATGTGGTGAATCTTTTATAAATGGATTTATAAATCAAGAAATAGTGAAATGATAGTTATTTTGCCATGCATAGCACCGAAATGATGATGTAAATTGATATGAATGATTAGAGTGGAATAGAATAGAAAAAAAATAGAATAGAATAGAACAGAATGGGATGGGATGGAATGGGATGGGATGGGTTTGGCAGTGGCGGTTCTACATAATCTCAGCTTGGGGTCCAGGTGAGAACCAGATGCTCTGTTGGAGGAACTGTTTAGTCCGCACTGTTGCTCTGCTAAGCAAATAAAAAATGGATGTGCAATGGATAAAGCTGGTAAGCTAGCTAGCAACCTAATATTACTCAGACATCACAATCAACAAATTGTTAGAAATTGTTAGCTCACTTTATAGTTTTCAAAACTTGGATGTTATTGAAATACAACTAAAAAAGAAGTGAGCTGGGATTTAAAGTTGTAAAACTATCCTTTTTTTCCCTTCTGTATTGCACAGACCTTCATAGAAGATGGTATTCTGTGGCCTGATATTCATCATAAATGTTGAATCCAAAAGCATCTAATGACACATGTTGGATTTTCTGTCTTTCACGGGTAAACAGGTCAAAATTTTTCTTTAACATCCCAAAGATAATTCTTCTTGTTATAGCTACACTGGGCCTCCTTTTACCCTGCCTAGAACCACCACTGCAGACCGGATGTGATATAGACTCATAGATTTTATTTATTTAAACTTACTGTTTCTGGAGCTCATCAATACGATTTCTGAGAGAGATGACCTGAAAACAACACATCAACACATTTTAACAAGCATAAAATCACTCGCGGATGCAGAACCGGCTCTCACCTTGGTATCTCCAGCTCTCTTGGGACGACACAACACTTGCACAGTGTAACACCTTAAATACAGTCTGATGTACAGTATTTACTTACACATTGTCCATGTTGTTTGGAGGGGGAACTGCTTTGTTACTGTTATTGTACTATATTTCTTAAAATAAATGTGCAATAAAATAAATAAAAATACAAGAAAATGAAATAAAATCCTTGCAGGTCACCTGTTCCTTTCTTTCACTTCTGGCCTGTAAGTGTACTGAATAAGCAGACACACTGCATGCACAGTAGGTAGCTCCATCTAAACCTGTAACAACTTACAATTTACTCAGCTCCTCCACTCTCTTACGCAGTGTTGTAACCTGAAGAAGATTGACGTTGGGTTTATATGCATCTCAGGTAGAACTTCTCAACCACGATTTACACCGACTACTTCTTATGTCTATTCTGACTTCAAATGAATCGAAAATAATATAATGGTTTAGTTTAAATATGCTAATTTCCTACCTCATATTTCTGTCTCTTCAGCCTCTCCATATGGTCAAACTTCTCAGACTCCAGGGTCTTAATCCATTCATACAGCTCCTTGGCCTTCTCTCTGTGGTACATGTCAGTGAGGTTAGATCTTACAGTGCCATCTGCTGATTCTACCAGCTCTATTGCATTCATATTGCAGCAAAGCTTACTTCAGTTTGTCTTCATTGAGGTGGTCAATGTTGAGTGCCTTACGCCTCTCAGCCAGGATCTTCTTCTTCTTTTCCCTCTCTGTCTGTTTCTTGCCACCTCTCTTAGAGTCAGCCTGGAATTATATTTTATACCCAAATTAGTTTGCATGTATTTAAATGAGAGAAATCTGAAAGTGCTGAATGTGACAGAACAAGACAGGACTACATCACCTTCTGCAGGTAGCTGCTAAACTGGGAGCCCATGCTGGTCAGAGCTGACTTCTTCTTAGCATCTTCATCAGCCTTCTTCTTGGCATCAGCCTCTTCCTTTCTCAGCCTTTCTTCCTGTAGAAGTAGGTAAGTTTGTGTATGCTGGATTGCAGATAGAATTAGTGTGTGAATGAGAACAGTGGTGTGACAGACATACCTCACGCCTTGCCTGGCGCTCCTTCTCCTTCTCAGCCATGATCCTTTGCTGATCTGCCCTCTCAGATCTGCGCTTCTCCTGTTATTGAACACACAAACAATCCTATGTTACCTTGGTCTTGATCTATGATTCACCTCATCTCCAAGGTATTTAAATTATTACCATTTTCAACTACATTTTGATTAACTCACAATTCTCTCTTTAAGAGCGATTAGCTCTTCCTCCTCCTTCTTTCTATGCTCAAAGTGGGCATCGATCAGGGCTTGCAGCTCTACAAGATCCTTGTTTTGACGCTTCTTCTGGATGTCCTGTTTTGTAGAGAGGCAAATCCTTGTTTTATTCAAGTTCTTAAAAATGGCATCAGACAAATTATTGTAACTAAAATAAAAACATAGTTCTACTGTTAGCTTGAAGAAAAACTTACATCAAAGTCCACTTTGTCACCCTCAGGGATCCTGGGTGCAGATGGCCTTTGGTAAAAATATTGAAAAAATGATAAATTAGATAAGGAGTATAAAATAAAATCCCTGTTTAAATTCCAGAACAGAGTTAACAGAGTATTAATCGTTGCTCACTGAATTCACAGTGATGCTGAATGTGGATTTGTCTACTTACTTGAACTTAGGCTTCTCCTCTGTAGATTAAAAATGAAGAGGGGACAAGTACACAGCATGTTGTTAGAAGTCCACTCATGGTAGTAAATGAAACATACTGGTATTTTTAAACCAAAACTCAAAAATGGGTAGTAAACTACTTAACAAGCACATAATTATTTCACATAATGGTCAAAATATTAGGAAACAATTAAAAACCTTAAGTTGAGATAAAAAAAAAAAAAATTAGGTACACATTAATGCATGAACATCACAAAGACGTGAGAAAGTTGTGAATTAGGTTCATACTTGTTATATTGAGTTATTAACATTCTCAGGTTTTGCTGATTTAAATCAAAGTTAAATTTAAATTAACTTTGCAAAAAAAAGATAGAAAGACAAGAAAAGAAAGAAAAGGTGGCTTAGTTAGCACCTGGTCCTCCCTCTTGATCTGAGTGAGTCAGTGAATGGTGCATGGCATGCAGATTAAATGGCATTGCAGGGTTAGAGTAGTGCGCAGTGGCTAGTGGTTGTTAGCATTTTATATTCTTTCACCCTTTTTCGCCAAATACATTTAATTAAGGAAACACCATTTATCCATTTAAAATTAGGAATCCATGTCCATCTTTTTATATACGTATATATAAATCTTATCTTTATGTTTATTGGCCAATTATAAAGCAGTGCTTCTTGCTCCAAAAGAACACGTTTTACTGGGAGGAACCTCTGTGCACACATTCTCCAACAAACGGAGACTACAGACAGCTGAGACAAGGGACCAAGGTGTCCTTCCAACATACAAAGGTAGGATACATCTGTAATCAACATACCTTCCTCTTCAAAGCCCTCTGCATGCAGCAAGTAATGAAAGCAAAAGCAGAATAGACAAAATTAGCAAATGCAATACAGCTGTATATCTTACAAGTTGCATTTACGTGGTACAATAAGACATACACTAATGAGAAGCCGGAATTCTGGGAGATAATCAAAGGGTGTTCACTGTTAGGAATTGTCACTAGACTGTTTGTTACTTCTGAAACAGGAATCTGTTTTGATGAGAGGAGATCTAACTGAAATGTGAACCCAAGTATTTTCACATTGTACATTATGATGTTCTCTAGCTCATCAAAGGTCCCATAACATTATTCCTTTGGTGGGCATAAAGTACAAAAACTACTTATAATAAATACTAAATATAATTAAGTCCATAATCACCACAAGTAAAGATGAGGTTTGAATTAATAATACTCCAAAACATCATCAGTTTGAGTAATGGCACTGTAACCCACAGACACTGATAATAATGTGGTGTTTTAGCCAGTGCATGCCAAAAGCATCAAGGGGCTTCTTTCTATCACAGGCAGTCATCATTGCTTGAGCAGAAGTGATGATAAGTGATGATGGTTCATATCTAGAAGCTAGCGTATGGTTATATGGAATTGAAGCAATGGGGATCGTCTGAAAGCTGCATCATACACTGCATAGTGTAAGCAGAAAGGGGTCAGCAAACTGGGAGTCACCTATAGGCATGAATAAGGTTTAACTCCTGTTGACAATGGCCAGGTAAGAAGAGGAGGTAATGCATGATTACTCAGGAACCCTGAGAGAGGAAGGTTCGGTAAGAGGGGACCTGATTAGTGCACTGTGACTGGCATGTGATGGGTTGGAGCGCACTGCTACTTTATGGTGAAGGATGAGAGAATATTTCATGCCACATACCTTCTACCACAGCCTCGGCTTCTGGCTCAGGTTCAGGCTCAGGCTCTGGCTCTGGGGCTACTGGCTCTGGTTCTGGCTCTGGTTCAGGCTCAGGCTCAGCCTCAGGCTCAGGTTCAGGTTCTGGGGCTGCCTCAGGAGCCACCTCTACATCTACTACCTCCTCAGCTACCTCTATACATGTCCAAGGGGGCGGGGATGGGAAAGGATGGTTATGTTTCAAGAGGTTAGTGGATGAAGCTCAGGGTAAGTGATTACTGGATTTTAGAGGGAGAAAAGTGTTGTTATTAGTAGCCTGTCTGGCAGTAATCAAGTGGAGGACACGCCAAGGCCACCAGGGGGCCCTATCACAGCAAATGTAGCACATGGTGAGGAAGTGAATAAAAGACTGGTTACACAGGTGATACTCAACCTAGACCTAGAAACCACTTTAGAATGGTGTTACTGCATTAATTTGTAGGAAATTGAGCATTTAAAAGTCCATGCTTGTAAATTTGACATATGTAATATATCTGAAAATCTGAGTAAAATATGGTTACTGTCTTCCACAATTATTTCTACTGTGAAACGTATCTTCATAGTTTGGTAGGTTTGGTGATTATTCAGTCAATCTATGCAAATAAATAATCCGTATAGAATACAAGCACAACTATGCAGAAAATGTGAGGTTAGTAAGCTAGCAAGTGGCATGATATGGACTGGAATGTAGAGCTTCAAATGATTTATGGGTCCATGAACAAGACAGAAAGTAAAAGACAAGAGATGATAATAAAGTTCAAGCATGCAAGAACATTTATACAGCACCTCTGGTAGTAAAATAAGGGAGATGGGGTAATTGAGGGTCAAAATGATCAATATTAGAAAAAACTAGCATCACTAGAAAATTAGTGTTGATGGAAATAAGACGTCCATCTAATATTTGTATTTTACCTTCATCGCCGACTTCTTTTTTTTTAATTTGTGAAAAGAAAGCAGTAGATTAGCAGTTATCAATAATGTCCAGCTATGCATAGATTGGTGATCTATGTACAGTTGGAGTCCTGCCAAGCATACACTGTCCATCCCTCCACAGCTCATAACTTCATATGTTTATCATGGAGTACATCTAATAACATTAAAATCTCTTTAAAAGTAAGGGTATGTGAACTTATCCAGCTGTGGACTATGCAAAGTGTATTTTATCAAAACAAAGCTCAGAAACAACTGCAGCATTTTTATTTTGAATTGCTTAATTGTAAATTACATGATTTATAATTAAGATGGTATTTAGAGACTCGGTCATAATACCTGCATTACACTCTTAGAAAAAAGTTTCTGTCCAAAGATTTAAAGGATAAAGTTGTAGGGTTTTACATACGGTTTAACAATTAGAGAAGTTTCTAAGCACAACCCCTTTAGAAAGCTAAAACCATTAGCTATCCAAAGAATCTTTGAGGAACCATTTTTTAAGAGTGTATCTTATAATTCAGAGTGCTCTGCCAGTTTTGGTATCATGCGTAGCTAAAAAATTGTTGCTGATAATAAAGCATTGCTCAACCAAAAGCTTTAATATAAACGCAAACTGAACGTAATATGAACAGAAATGTAAATTGAGGTACTTATGATTGAAGTAGTTATAAATGACTGAGAAACAAATGATACAAAGAAACATTGACATTTTTGTAACTGTCAACTTTAAAACTGAATCAGAAGCAATAGTTGATATTAAAGGTAAAGTAGCAGTACTTACCCTGCTGATCACTAAAATACAAATAAAACAGAAATTGTAGTTATTTTTAAATATTTATTATATTATTGATTTAAAATGTGAATGGTGCCATAGGAAGAAAACTCACACATCCTCTGTGTCAGACATGATGACAGTGGACTTTGGGACTGAAATGGATAAATAGATTAGATTCCTGTGGCATTAGCACACCATGAGACCACCTTATACATGCTCATCTTCAGACTATAAATAACAGTGCTTGGAAAATGCTTACACTCACAAACTTGCTCTGCTAAGTTATGACACTGCCAAAAGAGCTGACATATTAAAATGAGCATGGACAGTAAAGGCCATCAGTTATACTAAACTTTCTTTATCTTTACCAAACCACATTCCTGGCCTTTTTCCCTGACATGCCATTTCTGCTAAGATAGACAGCAACAACTAGATTATTAGCTATAAAAATCTCCTGAAACCCAAGCTGTGCTGAGTTGTAAGTGAGACTTCTCCACATATGGTTTTATGGCAATGTTCTTCTTTGACTCGGTCTGAGAGATTAATGAGCCTGTCGGCATGCCAGGTTCAAGTGTAAGCCCAGAGGTCAAGCAGTCTCCTTCAGAACAACTCATTTATTTAAAAAAATATGTTATTTCTTTAAAAAGATTGAATTTTGTGATCATCATAATCCTATCATTTTGTATTTTGGGGTTTACTAAGTTAGCTGAATTACGGCTGAGTTAGCTGAGAGAGGCCTGAGTCAGCACTGATGTGAGAAATCCTTTAAGATCTCTTGCGTCTAAGAGATGCATCTTAGACAGGTGCAAGTGCCATCCTGACATGGTTCAGGATCCAGTTTCCATCACCAAGATCAGATTCTTTCCCTTGGAATAGTATCTGTAACACATACTTCGTTCCCTTATGTGGTCATGGTATATGCAAATACAGTTTTGTAGAATTTTGCAAGAAATTCAAGCCATATTCAAATTCAAGGAAAATTAATTTCATATTCAAATTCTCAAGAATTACTAACTAAAAATGGACTTTATATCAGAACATATCAGAAGTTTTTAGACATAATAAGTCTAAAATAATAGATAATATAAATAAAGATTATTTAAAGACTATTTTTGATTGACAGCTGAAAATGTTGTAGTGTTTTAGAGTTTTTTTGTTTTTTTTTTGCTGTTTTGAATAAACTAATTCAATTACCTTTAAACCAATATCAATGTGGAACTGACACTTCTGAAGTATTGTTATTTTTTTTTATAAATTTTTGAGTGTGCACAGTAATGAGTGAAACAACCAACAACCAACCCTGATTGTTGGTTAATAAAACAAACTCATCAATAACAGTAGCTGGCAAACATCTAACACTAGCTACTGCTAATATACTGACCCAAAATGAACACAGGTGAACACACACACACACACACACACACACACACACACTAACCAATTCATACTCATTTTTCCTCAAATAACAATAATAGCACCAGAAATATTCCATAGTGTAAAATTAATTCTTTCTTTACCTTCATAAATCATAGCATGTCAGTAGTCAGTACATTATCCATATTATCAACATTTATACACATGCTGTCTTTATCTAGCATGCACACTATAATATTCGGTACTACACTATTAAGCAGAACCTGTCATAGCTCCATCAGTGCAATAGCCTTTGCTTTGCTTCTTTTCCATCCTCTCACCTCAAAAGTACCAAGGGTTTAAGTCATCAACATCTGTGTAAATGGCTGCAATCACTGGAAATAAATTTGTGGTTACTTCTATTGATGATTAAAACCCCTGTTGTAGCCTATCCTCTGCTTTAAATCCTGAATGTTTCTGCTCAATGCCAATGCTTTTTGCACACATATATTCTTCTGATATACAGGTGGAGAAGGATGCCCTGTTTTCAAATTGCTTTCTCACTCACAGTCACACACACTGTCATCTTCTTTCCCTTTCACTACAATTCTCTTTCTGTCTGTGTCTGTTCTCTCTGTCTTACCTCAGAAAAGCTGAAAAGAAGTGAGCTCCCTGGTGGCGGAGACTGGCTGTAAAGTTCTGCAAACATCCAGGGCCGATTAAGTCCTTCTGTTATAGTGATACTTGATCTGTAAAGGCTTCCCATTGGATGAGAGGGCAGGGTGGGCATGGCTAAGGAGGCCAGGTCCAGGTCTTGGCATAGGCACTGAATAAGGAGATGGAACGATTGGGGGAATGCGAACGAGGAACAAGTTTAGAATGGGGCAAGACAGCATCGCTATATTTGATGTTGCATTAGTCTAGCAAATCAAAGATCATGCCTGAACGTGAGTGGAACAGGCATTTAAAACAAGGAGGCATTAGCAGGCTAATCAGGGGCTTAGAGCCTGGTGTTTCCTCAGGGAAGGGATCACAAATGCACTGATTTGAAATCTGTACATATGTGGGGATGCCAGGGTGTCAAAATGTATACTACATATCTTGCACAACTGATTGAACATTAAATAAATTAGAATACCTTAAAAAAACTATACCATAAAAGAATTATGAATTATATTCAATTCTTATGTTATTATTAGTGATGTGTTTGTTTCAGTTGCTGATATTAAAATTTAACATATAATATCTAATATAATTAAATATATATAATATAGTATAATATAATAGTTTATTTTGGCAGGGATAATTAATAAATTTTCATTTCCGTCTGAAAAATAAGAAAGATTTTTCCTGTCCTGATGAGGTAAGGTTAATGAAGTGTCCTAAGTATGTTTTTCCACACCCTGCTTATGGTGTCTAGTTTACATACATGGGGTTAAAAATTAATCAATTGCCCAGCAGAGGGCAGCATTTTTATATTCACTGAGACACCTTATAGTGACTTGAGGCAGGTGCTGGTGGTGGGGGCCGTGTGTAAGGTGCTCTTGCCACCTCCTGCCATGCATACGGTCCCTTTGCACCACATCACCACTCCGTGCACATTCTAAGTAAAGGGTTCAGGTTTTATTTTTGGACTGCTATGGAGCAAGAGCCTTCCATTTTGGAGGAAGGGACGATAGTTGAGCTTAACATGAGTCTCTTGTTCTGATACTCCAGGCTGGGAGAAGCAGGCAGCAGCCAGTCGCCCCAACCAGCAGAAACACAGGTAAAATAAACCCAAATCAGTATCAGATTTTTCTTGTTTTGAGCACAGGGTGGTGTTGTGATTTCGGAGCAGGTGTTGTGGGTGTTGTGGGTGTTGTGGCGAGTCACTTATATTAGATGTATTGTATCCTGCTGCTTTAGCCTATTGTTGAAAGATTCTGATTTTTCTCATGATGGACTACTCTGTTGTAATGAATAACAGCAGATGTTGATTAAATGACATGCAGTATTCAACAGCATTTAGAGGTCATACAAACCAGGTGCAAAAAGTTCCTTTTTTTTTTAGAAATTATTATTTAACTTACGTTACCATGTTTGCATATTTTCTCTAAGTGAATTTGCTTCTTTTTGTTTAAGGGGACTCTTTTTGAAGTGAGCCATCTGTTATCTGTTATCTCTCTTGGTAAGTAATTTTTGTGCATTGCTTTTTTGCTTGCAGGTGTGGATTTACCTGTTTTTGGTGGGGGTGTTTTTTTCTCAGTTGTGCTGAGAAGAATTACTTGTGCAAGGCCTGAACCTACTGCCTGACTATTCTTACACTTTCCTCTTTTGAACATGGGTTGGAGTTACTTCAAAATGGCTAAGCCTCTAGTGCCTTAAAAGGATGACCCCTTCTCATGTGTCATGTGTCAGGCGACAGGTTCAGTTTCAGTGCGAGTGGGGCTCTGAGGAACTCTTATGACCACCCTGCTCTATAGGATAAGCTCAATAATATTACCACAAAAAATACCCAATTACACAATTAGGGAGAATAAAATAAGTTAACAGGATACAGTCACAAAATACATAAAAAATTTGTTTTGATAATTTATTATGAAAGAGCAGAAACAAAAGTGAAGTCTGCCTCGTCTTATTCTGAGCAGGACTCAATTAACTTAACACGGACTAACACGATTTGACAGCAATTTCTGTCCATTCAAAACTCAATATATACTATATAATATAAACAAAATATCTTAAGTGGACAGCAGTGACTGTCTTTCACATATGTTGACAGACAACTACTGCTGTCAGATACATAGTACAGAACGTGATAAGGTGTCAGCTATCTGATTTATAATACACCCAATTTTAAACCAATCTGTGTCCTAAACTGTAACTGCCCCATGTCGTGAAAACAGGACGGAGACATTATTATATATATTGGGGTGAAAGTGTGATGCCAGACTCTGTGACAGGGAGCAGACAACTCTGCCTCGCCTAAGCCTACTAAAATTAGTCTAAGGAAATCTTCAGCATTTGAGTGTGGTGTGGTGGGGTGCCAAAAGTGGTAGGTTTAATCATTATTGACTTACGTCTAGGCTACTTCAGACTACTGCACTACACTACGCTATACTATAATACACTACACAATCTGCTTAGTAAACAACAACAACAATAATAATAATAATAATAATAATAATAATAATAATAACAACAATAATAATAAAACACAGCAAACAAGTATGAATTTAATAATAAAAATGTCAAATTTATTACAACAAAATACTAGTACAATAGAAAAGGGTTTCATAGGTAGAACATTCAAAATATATATTTTAAAGAAAATCAGGAAAATCTTTAACCATGCTGTGATATTGTATGGAGCAGACTAGTGGTGCAATTGATCATCATTGTTTTTCATAAATATAGTAAAGTGGATTAACTCCAGTGTTTAGGTATAAATGAAGAATATTTCTTAACCATGGTTGACTATACTCACAGTGACGAACTGGACCCCAAATACCAGTGTCACGTACTAGTGAAAGCTTGAAAGGCTGAATCTCTATCTATTTTTTAGTATTTATTCTGTATATAAAACAAACTTCAAAAAGCCTAATTTTGCTGTTTGGCTCCAAGCCATTGTCCATCCACAATATTTAGGGTTGGGTCTAACTCCAAAGTATAACAATGATCTTCGTATTAATTCAAACATCCTATTTACATATACATAACCATAGCAACAAAATACCATACGTAAGAATCTGATTTGGGGTCTGGAAACGTGTGGACAAATTTTAAACAAGGACAGATGAAAGAAGTGATGTAAACTTAATGTGCTTCATGACATATTAATACAAATATATATGTGACACAGATGATAAAATCAACAAGATCCACCCTATATTAAAATTTCTGTCGACATTTCAAAGTATCTGACAGTGAAAGTCAATTATGCATGTTAATGTAAAAACCTGTAATTGTCCTTGTAAAACCTCCAAATCACAATAGCATGGTATTATGCAACAGGATTTTACAAGTCATTGTTGTACAGGTCCCCTAAAAAAAAAAAAAAGTAATGTTTAGTCATAGGTCATGTCAAGACATTGTGTTTTATAGGCATTTTACACTGAAATAAATCTTAAATACATGTCATTAAAAGGCAACTAATTATTAATACAATTGGGACAGAAGTGTACTTTAATTTATAGAAACTAAATATTTTTTTGTAATTTTTTTGAGTAGCAAAATAGTGTATATTAAGATATTCATAATAAAATGAATTATAACTGGCAAAAGGTTTGCATTTCCTTTTCTGAATTTGATTTCTATATTTCAAAACGTTTAGATACCAACAGTATTATTTTATAAAGTAGCTGTCTCCAGTAAGTCTCCAAACAGCAACAGAGATGCATGCATATTCACCCTCAAACACTGAGGATGGTATCACAATTTGTAGTCAATATATATTATATTAAGTTTTGTTTGAGATTGTTACCTTGTTTCAGTATACACTCATTATGGAATTCTATATTTGAGGGGTTAATTGTATAATAGAGCCATTTTTTCCCCCAATCCAATCCCCATGAGCAGAGGTGGGTAGAGTAGCCAAAAATTGTACTCAAGTAAAAATACTGTTACTTCAGAATAATATGACTCAAGTAAAAGTAAAAAGTAGACATCCAAATAATTACTTGAATAAGAGTAAAAAAGTACTTGGTGAAAAAACTACTCAAGTACTGAGTAACTGTTGAGTAACGTCTGATTTATTTTTTAACACGACAACAATCAGACAGACAAAAATACAAAATAATCTTTAGGCAAATTATGGCTCATCCAATCAATAAAATAAATTAAAATTAATTAATTACAAAATAGCTTAAATTAAAATAATTCAGGTAAATTCAAGTACTTAATAAATAAAATAATAATAAATAAAAAATAAAGATGCACAAGTAACACAAATTTCCAAACCTTTATACTTTTTTTACCAGGCAGAACTAGAACGAGGCAGCCCATAAATTCTCATAAACTGTGTGTGTCTCCAGTGACAGAACAACAGAAGGAAACACACACACACACACACACACACACACACACACACACACACACACACCACACACATTTCATTTCTTTTGTGTTGTGATTGTTGCACATTTGATGCCTTGATGAAAGGGCAATAATAATGAAATACATCTCTACTCCTTTAATTAATTTCAGAAAGCCTCTAGTACTTTCCTTAGTTTCAGGTAAGCTAAAGCTTTTTGTTTCTCAAAATATCTTCCTTCATGTTCATCAGAACAAAGAAATTTATACAGGTTTGTAACAACATTAGAGTGAGTAAATGATGACAGAATTTTCATTTTGAGTGAACTATCCCTTTAAATACTGTATGTGTGTTCGGCGCTGCAAGAAACGACACGTCTGATGTCATCTGTTTGTCGGCTCTTGCGGCGCTGAGTAAAGTTGAGCACATAAAAAACTCGAAACAGCTGAACTCGACAAAACTGCTGTGTTGCTAACTAACGCGTCCCGCCGCTGAGATTGAGTATGATAACGTGACGAGACTGCACAACTACGTTTGATTGGTGAAACACAGTTAGCGGATGTTTCTCTATCTGTCAAAATAAAACATTAAAATTGATGTTATAAAAGAGGTAAAAAGAAAAGTAACGAGCTCATTGTAGCCTAATGTAGCGGAGTAAGAGTACAGTTTCTTCTTCACAAATCTACTCAAGTAAAAGTAAAAAGTATAGTGATTTAAAACTACTAATAGAAGTATAATTGTTTCAAAAACTTACTCAAGTAAATGTAACGGAGTAAATGTAACTCGTTACTACCCACCTCTGCCCATGAGTAACATACACTTGTTCACTAAACTATATATGTTAATATGTTTTTCCAATTTGATCTAGGGGGCCGACATTTTTTATGGCTGTAAATATCCGCAACGTTGCCCAAGCAGGCCTGCTTTCCCAGCAGTACCCACCCCCCCTACTTCCTAAACCTGGAAAAGAAAATGTCCGGCTCCAGAAGTTACTTAAGAAAAGTGCTAAGAAAAAAACTGCTACCCAGGCTTCCCAGACACCTGCTCCTTTCCGCTCATGCCTCTCTCCGGTAACTGAGGCCAGTCCTGACCTAGAGTACAGTGATCACTCAACTCCACCCAAGACACCAGAAACACCAATCTATGGAGGTACAGTGCACCCACGTTTCAACATCAGGCCACTGTATCAGCATTCACCATCCCCTTACCCTCATCATGGCAGCAGTTCTTTCACACCAGCAAGGTTCTCCCCACAGCCCTATGTTACACCACAACATTCGGCCACTCTATTTTCATACACAACTCCTCCCACACCTGCTGGTGCACCATTAATTCCTTCTTATACAGCAACATCTATAACTGTTACATCTGTAAGTAGAACATCAGAGATCCAGCCTACTGCTACAATACCAGTTTATATAGCAATAAAGCAAACAAATAATGTTCTGCCTACACCTACTTTTATCATCTCTAAAGCTGCAAGTCCTCAGCCAACCTCAAAACCTATGTTTGATGTTCCCCAAATTACAAATTACACTTCTAAATTAGCAATATTAAAAACCTCCCAGTATACATCCTCACCAACAATGCCAAGGAGTAGAACACCCACTGCTGAGGTGCTACGAGTTCCGACGCCAACATTTGAAGTTAGAAGGATCGTCACACCAACCTCAGAATTAAAAAGAGAGAAAACACCAACTAGAGAAATCAAAAGAGTCACAACACCTACATCTGAAATTAAAAGGGTTTTAACACCCACAACTGAAATTAAAAGGGGTTTAACACCTACATCTGAAATTAAAAGGTGTTTAACACCTACAACTGAAATTACAAGGGTTTTAACACCTACAACTGAAATTAAAATGATTGTAACACCTACAGCTGAAGTCAAAAGGGCTATAACACCTACAACTGCAATTAAAATAGGTGTAACACATACAACTGAAAATAAAAGGGTTGTAACACCTACAGCTGAAATTAAAAGGGGTGTAACACCTACAACTGAAAATAAAAGGGTTGTAACACCTACAGCTGAAATTAAAAGGGGTGTAACACCTACATCTGAAATTAAAAGGGGTGTAGCACCTACATCTGAAATTAAAAGGGGTGTAACACCTACATCTGAAATTAAAAGGGGTGTAACACCTACATCTGAAATTAAAAGGGGTGTAACACCTACATCTGAAATTAAAAGGGGTGTAACACCTACATCTGAAATTAAAAGGGGTGTAACACCTACATCTGAAATTAAAAGGGATGTAACACCTACATCTGACATTAAAAGGGGTGTAACACCTACATCTGAAATTAAAAGGGGTGTAACACCTACATCTGAAATTAAAAGGGGTGTAACACCTACATCTGAAATTAAAAGGGATGTAACACCTACATCTGAAATTAAAAGGGGTGTAACACCTACATCTGAAATTAAAAGGGGTGTAACACCTACATCTGAAATAATCCCAATTTCTGAAATAAAGACTGTGACTACTCCAGCTTTTCAGGTTATGAGAGGTACTACACCAACATCTGAGATTAAAAGTGATACAACAGTTATGACTGAAACAACAAGGGGCAGAAGCCTGACAAGAACAAGGACACCAACATTTGATCTTTCACCATCAAAAACTCTATCAGGGCGACCAAAAACACCATCATATCATGTTTCACCTGCTAGGACACCTGTTATAGAGATTTCAAGACCCAACCCACTCCTATTTGCTGTCTCTCCTGTATATATGGAGGGCAGAAGATCCAAAACACCAACTTCAAGTTTAGTTGGGCCAAGTGAAGAAATTCCTCAAGAAACTGAGAAAATAAAGCAAAATGATCTTTCAGAATCCACACAAAATAGTGAGGTCCATATCAAAACATTTGAAACTTCAGAAGCAAGACTGCCATCTGAAAAGCCTGGAGAACCTGAACTGTCAAAGCCAAAGTTCATAGTAGAAGTTGCTTCAAAAACTACAGAGACCACTGAATCCCAAAGCTCAAAGACCAGCATACATGAAGGCCTTAAACCTCTTACTCATATAGTTGAACATCAAATTCCCCAAACACCAAACTCTGAGTTTTCTGGACCTGTTAAACCCTTAATTGGGTATAAAACACCAGCTGAACCTCAGTTTGCAGGTCAAAAACCCAAAACACCAACGTTAAAAACCAAATCAAAATATTATGGATTAACACCAGCTGAATATGTTGCTTTTGGAGGAATACAAAGTTATACACCTACATTTGGTATTTCTAGATCTATGCAACATGCCACTCCAGAACAGGCAACACAAGGGCCTGCTTTGAAAGAGAGGCCAGAGAGTCCCAAGACAGCAGTGGATAAAATCTCAACATCCATTTCTCCTGCAACTGAAAATGTAACTCCTGTTGTCCCAATTGCCGAAATCTCAGAGACCACAATGCCAAAAGTAGAGGCAGTGCCAAAAGTGGTGCAATATTTTTCTACATCAGAGAGAACGGAAACAAAGTTAAAAGCCACTGAAGTTCCTGGTGTGAAAATTCCAACTATTGTCGTATCTAAAGTTGACACGCCACCGTCAGAAGCTTACATGACAGTGGCCTCTATTCCTTTTACACAAAGAGTCAGCGCTCCAACATATGACATGTCTAAACCAAAGACAGTGTCACCTGTATCTTTAAAGGAAACTCCTAAACCTGAATCCCAGACAATATCACCATCTGTAAAAACTGTGAAAGCTATAACACCTGACCAAAATGCAGAAAAAAGCTCAAAGCCAACAAAAGTAAGTATAATACCACAGAAGACACCAGACTCTCATAAGTCTTTACTGGAGAGGATTAAAGAACAAAAATCTTTATCTGCCCAACCTCCAACAAAGGCTCCTGAAATACCTGTGACTGAAACAATAGAAGATAAGCCTCTGGCCAAGTCAAAGGATGACCAGAAGGACAAAGTTAAACCTGGTGAAGATGATTTATCAACACCAAAAGACAGCATACCAAAGGAGGCTAAGTCAGAAAATGAGGAGAACGGCATTCTCCCAGCTGCAGAGTCTCTCCTAAAGGCCTTTCAGAAACCAAAAGGCATGAAGTCAAAACTCAGCGGTTGGTCTCGTCTCAAGAAACACCTAGTGGTGGAGGTGGAGGAACCCAAGTTTCCTGTTTCTGAGCCAGAACTGAAGCAAGATGTCATTGATGGAACTGCTCAGGAAACATGTGAGCAGGAAAAGCAAGACAAAGAAACAGATAAGGCTATTGAAAAAGAGAGTAAAGATGCCCCTAGGGCTGCAAAGATGTGGGACGCTGTCCTCTTCCAAATGTTTGCAACCAAAGAGAGTATCATGCAACAGATTGAAGGCAACAAAACTGAGCAGCAAAAGAAAGAAGAGTCTAAATCAGATAAAGAGAAAGAAATCCCTGCATTTGCACATCGCCTTCCAGTTCTCCTGTACAGTCCTCGATTTGACGCCAGGAGACTGAAAGAGGCAGCTTCTCGACCAGTGACAAAGATTGCAACAGTGTTTGAGATGGGCCTCATAGGCCGCAAAAATAAAGAGGAAGAACCTAAAGATTTTAATAGAACAGCTAAAGGGTTCTCTACTATGAAAACTAGCATTGTCTAGGTGATAAGTAATGGAATTGCCAATGATACTGTATCTTTCCAGTAATTGTGTACAGTTCTGTTTATCACAATTCAACTATCTTAAAGTTGAACTTTAATAAGAAAGTGAATGTAATGTGTTTGTATGAATTACACAGAGGAATCATGGGAAAAGCATTTTGTTTTACCTCATTAACACTGTATTATTCTGAAAGTAAGATACAGTAAAATGTGGTAAAAAATGTGGTAAAAAAAATGAAATGATTGAGTGTTCAGAGCTTCTTTATTTTACAATCTCTGAAATTTCTTGATCGACATGAGGTTGTAAACTCAAAAATAGTTTTAGAAAATGCAAATTTGATTTACAGGCATCGTGGAGTCTTCACTTTATATCTGTATTCATTCAAAATACACTACACTCACTGTCCACTTTATTAGGAACAACTGTTATCAAATAGCCAACCTACTGGCTGCAGCACAAAGCATAAAATCAAGTGTTTCAGTGCCCATGGTTGCCTCATATTCCTGTTCTTGCATGACAGCAGTGGATGCTGAAAGAGTTGTGCTGCTGTTTTTACTTCTCACACAAACAATTTGTTTTTGCCTTCAGAACTGCTGCTCACTGGAGGTTTTTTTGAAACTCTACACTCTAGACTCTTGTGTACTCAAACTGGTTCTTTTCACTGTTTCCCTTTCTTTTGTTTTGTTTTTTTATTATTTTAATTGCTGCTTTGTATAGTGATGCCTGTGAGACAAAGGTCTGACTGTATGTTCAGTGAAGAAACAGTATTTACGAGATGTTTGAAAGTTGTAGTTGGCTGGATAGGTGAAATGGAGACAAATGAGAGATAATAGAGACTTGGAAATAAAGGAAAGCCTGGAAAAGAGAGTATGAAAAACAGTCTGAACATACCACAGATCTTATATGAAAATGATGACTAGAGCAGTTCTAAAAGAAGCTTTATGAGACTAAAATGTGTCAAGCAGCTTACACTGGAAAAATGGTTACATGAATGCCATTTTCTGTCTGTGTGTGTGTCTGTCTGTCTGTCTGTCTGTCATTATAAATCAGAATGGGTACACATTCTCTGTATGGTATGTAAAATACTTTGCATTTTAAGGTGCTAGATTAAATGTTTTATATTTTTTGTAATAAAATTGCTCATTTGGAGAAGATTGGGCATGGACATACTTGGATAATAATATATAATTAGATTTATTTAGATAATTAGGTTTTGCTTATGTGCAGTTGAATAAAATGTAAGTTTCAGACTGTTTTCAAAATTAATATTCATTGTAAAACTAAATATGCCAATATTATACAATGCAACAGTATAATGCAAAGACTCCTTATTCCTTACTTGATTTTCCATTTGGATAATCACTGTAATGGTCATCATCAATGGGAATCTTCTCATATTTGCCATGGCCAGTCACCACAAACTTGTAGCGTTTACCAGAAGAGGTTCCCTAAGAATAAAAAAATATGAGTAACACTTAATGAATAACAGTAATAAGATGAAAAAAGGTATAAGAGTATAGAAGGAAATTCATAATGTACCTTCCCTGTGTGTCCTGACTGCCCGGTGGCTGATCCTTCCCCTATGATCTCCCACATGTTTTTCTTCTGGAGCACATCTCCTGCTTTAACATCCTGAGAAGAAGCACAGAGCATTCTTGGAGGCTTTTCTCAAGAAAAACAAAACAAAACAACAAAACACTGCAAAAAATAACAGGCACACCGCCAGAGGGCAGTGTAAGGAAGGATTAAAACAAGTACAAAGTCAGCCCCAGTTCAATACTCCCTCAAATACATTTACTAGTACTGTAAACATCTGCCTCAAATAAACTTTTCAGATCAGAACGAAATGCTAGTCTCTTTTTTGCCTGAAGAGTGAAAAATAAGGAAGCAGACGAAAGAGGCAGAAATGATAAAGGGGTCTTGCATGCACAGCAAAAAAAAAAAAAAAAAAAGAAAAAAAAGAGCAAGTTAAAATATCTTGAATATAGGGAAATTTATATATTTCTACTATAAGATTGCAAGAAAGCAAATATAGGATTATTTCTAGACCTTTTTTAATTTCTAAATGTTGTCAGATCATTTTGATACTTTTAGGCATTTATTTCAAGCAAGAAGCAAAATTATCTGCCAGTAGAATATGAAAAGTTTCAAATTAGTACAAATGTATAAACATATGGTTAATAATCTTACACTGGTTTATTATAACCACAAATACTAGATCAATTGTACTTTATTAAAATATTTTCACTATTTGCAGCACAGACACAGGGGTGTATAGATACATATTCTGATATATGTTCTGTGTTGTGATGCTGGTGAACTTCATACAGAGAGTTCATTTTATGATATGACGATGGAATGATGGAATGATATGACGAGAAGCTTAGTCAGTAGACCCTTACACATGGTTTGGACTGGGTTGATCTGTTGCCGCCCTCTGGGCTTCCTTTTACCCAGTGAGTGATCAGATCAGCCACACCAACTTTTAGTCCATCAGTGTCCTAAAACACACACAACACACAATAAACTCAAGGGAAAAAACAACAGAATTGTGTCAGAAATACTGCAGGAGCAGTCCAAATTCGGAAAATCCATGTTTTGTTCCTTTGTCCTTCTAATAGGATATTTTGGGATTTATAAACAGTAATCTGTTTTCCTGCCAGTCATATATTTTCTTCCTCATATGACAAGTTGCTTTCACATTTACTTGTTAAAAGTATTCATTCATTTATCTTCAGTAACAGCTGTATCCTGACCAGGGTTGCATTACATTTGGAGCATATCCCAAGATAAAAAATTTAAAGGTTATTTAGTGTTGGCAGTCTGCCTACCTGTATGTGTTGGGACAATAAGGGGGGATAACAAAGAACCCACACAATATACAAAACATTGCAAAACAAACAATAACCTGAGATCAGGATCAAGCCAAGGACCCTGAAGCATTAAGGCAGCAACACTACTCAGTGTGCCACCCTTATTAAAAGACTTTGATTAGTGGAATCTGAATCATCTTTGACATCACCTTGTGATTTTGAGTCATCTCACACACTGGGACTATTTGTTAATTCACCAGTGAGAACATGATAGGCTGAGAAAGTTTTTTTTCATGCAGTATATGATAACATTATTTTTGACAGTATTTTTCTGTTGTGTTGAAATAAAGCCAAGCCATTACTGTGTTACTCAGACAGCTCTAGAGGAACAGGTGTTGTAGGAGGAAGTTTGCACTATATTGACCTATAATGACAGAATTATGTATATGTTTTCATTCCTTGACACAAAAAATTGCAATCTTTATTGCTATTTGTATTTTAGTGTGTATGGATGTTTTCAGACCTTTGATGGAGTTCCTTTTGATGAGCCATGGTTCCAGGCCTCTCCTGCTTCAAACAGGTTCTTTTTGGCAACCACTGGTTCAGGAACACTGGGCATGTCCACTACAGCTGACTTTGCTGTCTTTGGTTCTTTTGATGAGGTCTATAGAACAAAAGAAAGAATGCCCTGTTACCAAAAACCATTAAGTATTAGATATATTTGGAGAGAGATGGCTGTAATTTTTACTTATTCCTTCCCTTAGCCGATATACATCTGTTTTTATCCATAATTTGTTAAAATTCATTATAAGAACATCTTGTGGCTGTTTGTCTTCAGGTGACATGCTATTCTAAACCCTTCTTACTACCAAACAGGTGAGGGCAAAGTACCTCCAAAGAGGGGCAAAAGGGGCTCACGTGACTCATTCTATTTTACACTTGGCATTTAACATGAAAGCATGATAATATAGTTTGTAAATAGTCATTACTATTATGATGAAATACAAAACACAAAAGTGGTGTTTTGCATTGATCACTTTTCTTATGATCACTTTTCTTATGTTTTACAGTGTACATTTGCATGTACAGCATTTGGCAGATGCCCTCATCCAGAGCGACATACAAAAGAACTCTGGTTCACTAGGTTACAGACTTAAAGTAGGATCAGACTTCTTTATACTAAACTATAATTAGTTTTAATGTTGGTTTTAGAACAGACTTCTTATTGCTGATTATATGTTCAGTTAAGAAACAGTATTTTCAGGGTGAAAGAGGATTAAGGGCCTTGCTCAAGGGCCCAAAAGTGTCAGCTTGGCAGAGCTGGGGCTTGAACCCCAAACCTTCTTATCAGTAATCCAGAGCCTTGCTTAGCTGGGACCTGTGTCAAAATACCAAAGTATGATCAGATTTCTTATTGCTGACCTGTGCAAAAATGGGATAAGATCTCTTATTGCAGATTGGGAATCAATCAATTTACTTCTTAAAAATGGGATTTGAATGTAAAAGTAAGGGAATGACAACCCACCTCCACAGCATGAGTGTACTGCTCCAATTTGTCATCAATCTTGGACAGGAGTAGCGGTGGCTGAGTCTTCTTAAAGCTGTTGCTGTTTCCAAAATAAAGACAATTGGTCAGGGCATGTCAACGACTACATGACACATAAAAGCTTTAACCCTCACCTCATCATCTGGCCAGAAGCCCAGAAAGGAATAAGAGGAATTATTATCTCAGGTGTAGTATTTCTTTTTCTTCAGTTTTGTGAAATATCCCCATAATGAAATAGCCACTCATTATCATTTCAGAATGGGTCTATCTGTCTATAGCACACTGTTATTGTTGACTTCTAGTCTAGGTGCCTTTCTGCTGACATTGGCTAACCAAAATCTCTAAAAACCATGTTTGTGTTTGCGTGCTTGTACATGTACAAGGCGCTAGACTCTACTATTTCTTTCTATTTTCGCAAGTTTAAATAGTATATGTCTGTGTGGGGGGGGTTGGGGTGGTGTTGGGGGGAAGGGGGGGTTAAACATTTAAAATTGTCTGGGAAAATTTACACTGTATTATTCACATGCCAATCATTACATTTGTATAAAATTTTAAACTAGTGAGTATGTGAGAGACACGTGTTAGTCATTACTGATACATGATAATGCTAGCCCATGACAAATGCAGTCTATAAATCTTAACACTGAGTTGTCCTATGGGGAAAAATGACTTAATCGTGTGGAACTGAATGTCATCCTGCCAACAGCCAGACAATATAACATAACTCATACTTCTAGTTACCTTTTGCTGTCATAGTGTTTTAACCAATCACATAGTGACTAGTACTACTGTGTCATCTTTTTTGTACAATACTAAGAGATAGTCATATTCTGAAAAATAAGTATTAATGATGAAATCCGGTACACATATTGTGACACAATATCCATAAGGACATCGGCTTCATTCTGCCTCCGTCACCCATCTGTTTCTTGTATTAAATCGTTCCTGCAGCACAAAAGTGGACATTTTGCTCATAATAACTCGCCAACTTTACATTTCTAAGAGTTGTGAATACTGATAAGTTTCTGCCTCAGACCGCATGGAGCCTGGCCCGAGTCTGCCACAATATCTCACAAGCCACCAGAAGAAAGACACACATTTTCCACATCTGGTGCATGTTACCCGACCCATAAATCACTGCTAACAAAGGTGATGAACTTACAGCATATAAAGGTGACCTATGGCTCGCAAGCACCTATGTCAATGTTTACTTTTAGACATCAGTCATTTAGCTCCGAAGCCTTTCATTTGTTCTAATGTTATTTATAGTCAACTCAAGAACGAGTTTACACACCAAGAATAATTTGCCACCATGTATATACTGTATGTGATTTGGACATGCATTGTGATACTCACCTTTTCTTTAAGGACCGATTCAAGGACTCTGTTCTATCCATGATCTGTGAAGAAAGCAGTGAAAAGGGAGAAAAGCATTGCAATTCAGTGGCTGGTGGTGTGAACATTCCATTCCATTATTTTTCCCCCTCGTTCTCATTCACATGAGAAATTTGAAATTGAAGATCTTGCTGCCCTGCATTGGAGTCTACTTGCATGAATTAGCCCTAGCTTCTATAGTCATTGGTTTTTGGTATATTATTTTACTGCATGCTCAGTGTTTAAAAGAATCAGCTATGAACAAGTGAAAAGGTGAGTATAAACATGTATAAGATTTAGGACCTACACAAGTCTTTTCCTGCTTCTGTACTTCAAAGCAAACGATCAGTGTGCATGTTCAGTGACTCTTGATTCAACCCCACAAAAATGCCCTTGTTTTTCTGTCAAGCCTGCTGGCTTTTTGATCCCAACTCACCGAGCATGTACTTTCAGCTGTCAATCTCTCTTCATTCTCTCTCTGAAATTGCACATGCAAGCAGAAGGAAGCTCAGGACCACATATTTGAAACACCAGAAACACCAGCTAACCACCAACCCACAGTACAGACAGAACGTGTAAACCAACAGAGAAGTAACATGCATATTGTTGTGATGACCAGAGAAAAAAGCATTTCATTACTGATATTACCAATTGGATGTTAATACAACCACAAATAACATACAGTTAAGCTTATGACCGAAATGTTGTTTGATTATTTTTTTATTATATGTTTTTCAATACTAAAATCTTTTCATTAACCTGTAAACCTTCTGTTATATTATGTAAAAAGTGGCCAATGTAAAAAAAAAAAAAAAACAAAGCTGTAACTGCTTAATGGTTAAACTGCTTTGAAAAGGTTGGTTATATGTCATACTGGATATATGGATATAAGGCTAATAGATTTTAAATAAAAATAGTCTAAATAAAATAGCTGTAAAATGATTCGTTCAAACAACTACTACAGGATAGAGATGACAGTAGATGAAGATTTGATGTTTTAATGTCAATCACTGAATTCATCAGTAGTTGTTTAAGTACTTTAGTACTATAGATGTAAAAGAGGACTGTAATCAAATGCTGTGAATGTCATTTAACCCAGAAAATGACACTAGAACAACAACATGGATGATGCTAATGATCAAAGTAAGTACTCAATATCCACCCTAAAGTTATCATCTTTGATAAACGTGTGCAAACATATCTATTATTTTTGAATTCCATACGTGTTAAATTCAAATTAAATCAATAAGCATCAGTTTCTTTTTAGAAAATATGTGTATATTTTCAGATTTTGAAATGCTAGACCTTTAATGGGAAAAATACATAGTTGAAAAAACCTATATATTCAATATTACTGTAAAATTCAATTTAAAAACTCAGTTGTAACTTGCTTTGAGATTAAAGATTTAGTTCATTATAAAAATCCCTTCAGAAAGCAATTGCATTAAGTGTAAAAACTAAAAGAGTAATTTATGGTAATTTGATAGATTCATGCAGTGGTACAACTACAGCAAAGAGGCGCATACAGCAGCATTTTAAAGGTACATTCACACACAAACTCATGTCTAACATTAAGGTAGTATCATTTATACAATCATTTTGCTGGTGAAACAAGTTGAATCAAAAAAAAAGGCATACAGTATAATGTGAATTGTGATGTATTAAGATATGAGGCTATGCTAGAGATATCAGTATGTCTTGTACAGTACAACACAAAGTGAACAGCGTGAACAGCAATACAAACATATATAAAAGCATAACGTATGTTAACACAAAACAATCTTTTAGCCTACTCTCTTAAAAAAAGGATTCCTCAAAGGTTTTTCGGATGGTTAAGAACTGTAACATTTTCCAAATTGGGAAACTACTTAGATGCTTTATGGGTTCTCCCCAGAGGGACAAACCAAGTATGCCTTTAAGATTGAACCTTTTTTATAAGAGTATTCATGCACTTCATGTGAAACCAATAAAATGTAAAAAGGCCACACAAAAAGACTCACATCATCCGACACACATGCAACTTACAAATTTAAATGGAATCTATCATCTGAAAAAAACAAATCTTTTCATCAATTCCATTTCCAAATTAAATTTACAGTATAAATAGTACATATAGAAAGTTTGGGGTACCCATACTACTGCTGTTATTTACCTTAAAAGTGGGACTCTTTGGACTGAGAGGGTTGAATGACTCATCCCCTTCTGTGGAGGATATACTGAAGCGCTTCATCCTCTTTTCAGCAGCCTCCATCCTTCTCCTCTCAATATCTTCCTTCATCTGCCTCTTTTCCTCCTGTGATCCATTCCACACGATTTATAAGTAGCAACCACACACATTGGTCTCATTATTTTTAATCCAACTCAATACAAAATATCATGAATAATTTAACAGAGGTTATATTTTCTTTTCTATTACCTCCTCCTTTGCAAGACGCTGCTGCTCCTCCTCTTCCTTCCTGCGCTCTTCTTCCTCACGCAGTTTTCTGCGTTCCTCTCTTCTCTTCTTGAGCTCCTCCAGCTCCATCTCGGATTCAGCCTGCCGCTGACGAAGCTGCTCCAGCTCCTGGCTTTCCTTTTCCTGGTGGCTCCGCCGGATCTTCTCCAGCTTCTGCTCTGTCTCCAGATTGCCCCCTGCCTGTTCCTTCAACTCTGAGCCTTGACCTATGATCCTGTGAGAGGAGAACATGAGGAAGAAGGGTCATGAAATATCAGCCACGGAAGGCAGTTTTGGAAGTCCCCTGGCAAGAAGCCATGCCTGACAATACAACATCAGCTTTTTTGTTTATTTAGCTTTTCCAGTGTATTCACACAGATTACTTTGGGGAAAAAGTTCTCAGCCAAGATAATAATGACGTGATATGGTTCTGAATCATTTCATCGTAGATTGGTAATTCTTTGTAGTTTATATAACTAATATCATTTACTGCATTAGTTAACATTAACAAACTACAACCTCCTATATTACTGTATATAAGGAATAAAAAAAAAATGGGATTTTATTTTACTTATTGATCAATGAGACACCAATACGTTCATTTGTATTTCAATTTTACAATTGTGTATTATACATCATTTTTCTTTTTCTTGAAGTAATTAAAATTAAAAAGTAAAATGTCCCTCTTTCCTGAAAAATGTCTCTTCAATGAAAACTATTTCAACAACTGCATACATTTTTTACAATTTGTGTGGCGAATCGAACATTAAAGAATTGGTGTCAGTGATTACTATGAAACTGATAAGATATTAAACAAGCAACAAGGACTAATGTCAGAGCCTTTCTAAGTAATCAGATTGAAGAATTCAGCAGTACTGGGGTATAAGTAGCCATACATAATGCTTAAAGTAACAGGAAGGAAGTTAAGACATATATTAACGATTAACTAATAACCAAAACTATGTTGTATAACCCTTCTGGTGTGTGTTGTGGCACTGGACCAGCAGGAAAGGCAGGAATAATTTACAGGATCCCTTAATGAGTCTATAAAGTAAATCAATAAAAGCTCAACGTAGCAACCTAAAGGAATTTTAACTTTGTCACTGTGAAGGAACCATAAAGGGTTTCTAGAGACCTGTACAAGAAAGGGTTTTCATAAAATGTTCTTCTTGGAATGCTAGAAAGAAACCCTAAACAGTAGCTGGATTACCTATATTATATAACTAACTCTATATGTATTGTATACACAGCATTAAACATTGTTCTGCATAATAATATCCTTTCAGTGACATAAAACTCACCTTGCAGTTTTTCTAGTTTGGAGCAGAAGCGATGTCACTTCCTCTCCAGCAGGATCCTCACTGTGGGTGTTGGGTGTTCTATCTTGCTGCAGGAAGACTTTAGATGTATATGAGACCTTCACTTCTTTCCTCACTTCTTTCACCTGAAAATGTAGCCAAGACAAAAATATAATGAAGATTTTGTTACGTATACAAATATTCATTCATGCATTTTTTTACTGCTTATGCTACACTGGGACGGGGTGCCACCCCATCACAGGGCACAACTGCACACACACAGAAATGACAAACCCCTGAAACATAGCAAGAATATGCAAAGCACACAAGACAAAAGCATGAATCAAGTCCCCAACTCCGTAAATGCTAACATGCTAACCAGTAGGCCACTGTGCACCCCAAATGTAAAAACTGCTTTAGAAAATCATGTCAGCTCTTACCTTATTCTCCACATGTGACCTTGGCTCTTCTACTTGTCTCCTATTAACTTTGATTAAATCTTCTTTCCATTCTGGTGTCTCTTTTGCCATACGGCTGCCTGTCTTGTCTCCAAACAACATGCACTTTTCACTGCTCTTCTTCCCTGGAATGTAGTTCACAACTTCTCCCACTTCACCTTGTCCCTTATGCTGTCGATTTAGTACGGTGGAGTCAATCTCTCTTCTGCTTCCTCCATTCATGGTTCTTTCCACCTCCAAATCCTCCTCTCTAGACTCACTTTCCTCCTGCCTGACCTGTCTACATCTCTCCAGCCTTTGAGTCCAGTCACTGAAACCTTCATCCTCTTCCAGTGCACCAGAGCTGCTGGGTTTCAGTTCACTCTCAAATCTGCACACACAATGGGGCAAAATCTTCAGCTTATTAACTCCTTAAACTATATACATTTCCTACCAGTTTTATTATGGTAAAAGCATAATGGATTTTTTAGTGTTGTTTAACAGGATGATTTAATATAATTTATAGAATAATAATAGCATTTATAATCATCATTTGACTTTGTAATTGTAGCTATACAACTTTTCAGGTTTCTTTCTTTCAGGTTTTTATTTTTATTTTAGTTTTTATTTTATTTTATTTTAGTTTTTATTTGATTTTACTTTTGGCACTAAAGTGAATGTTTTTGCTTTTTTGTTTTTGAAATCTGGGAATTTTATAACAGATAAACAATCATATAGACTCTCAGGTGTGTTCTTCTGACAACACATCTGAAACCATTTAATTTAAGTGCCAATAGGAAGATGGCTACTATCCATAATCACTTATGAGAGATGTGCTTAAGTTAACATCAAGCGAAGCATGTACAGACACCATGTGGCAAAGCAACATATGGAGCCCAAAGACCTGCAACAGCATAGCTTCAAATATCCAGTCATAAAACTACACCCTGACGTCATTCACTCCATCTATTAACACCAGCGTTCTGCTTCAAACGCAATCTGAGGAAGCAGATGTCTGAGGTGTGATTGAGGTTTTTAGGTGGTTTTGTTGTTGCTCTGGTTCTTTTGCCGCAGGCAAGCAGACACAAGTAACAGATGTCAGTATGAATAACACCTGATATGACTTTATACTTGATATGACAACACCTGAAATGACAGCAAAAGCAGACCACACGATCGCTCGTTGTCTAATGTTGCATGTTATAGAGAAGGGAGATTACTACTCAAAGCCTCAGGAGCATTCGATTCAACAAACAAGACTAAACACGGCTTGGAATTCTTGGTTTGAAAATAGATATGGATTATCATGTTCCATCATCTTAGAGATGAGATAAATTAATGATTCTGACAAACAGCATCAAGGGATAAATACAACAAACACTTTTTTACTCACACTTACTAAAACTAAAAGACTAAACCACTATAAACAGTAGATATGTATCTTATCTTTGTGACATAAGTCATCTTTGCTGGCACGGCTCAGCATCCTTGCCATGTCAGCCGACCAACATGGCAGTCTATCAAATGATAAACAAACCACCAAACAATCCCTTACATTTCTTTGTCACCCACTAATCACACACTCACCTGTTCTTAATCATTGCATAGACCTACCCTTTATTGTCTGTAGACTTTTCACCCTTATTTTCAAAAATCTTGCGCCAGCATTTATGGCTGTGATGTTTCTGAGACATTGTTTGCTTATTTTGTGTCAATCCTGTCTTTCTGGTTTGACTTTGCTTCCTTTGCCTGTTTTCCTTCCTTTGTCCAGGTTATGCCCGTTAGACGATCACACAACCTACAAGCTTATTGTTTACAAGTATTACATACATTACATACTCGTTTGGTCTTGTTCATGTTTAAAAAAGCTGGATATACACTTGCAATATGGTATCAAAGAAAGTCCTCAAAATTGCTCAAAAGCTCATAGCCAAGATTCTTCTATGATCAGCCCATAATTACAGGGTGCTCTCCAACAACATGTTCTCTACTTAAAACTTTGGAGGAAAAAATTTGAGTCTCTTTTTGCATGTCTGAAAGCTATGAAGTTGACAAGCTATAATTATTCTGTTCTGATAAAAACTGGAAGCTGTGCAAAATGAAGGACAGTCAGGGAGCCCACTATCGAGCTTTGCCATACTATACATTCTTCACTGCTTAGGTAGTAATGAAAGGGTAGCTGTGGCTCTGTGTAGTAAAATAAATAAGAAAAAAGGAAAGAGAAATAAAATATGTGTAAAACACCTTTGACTACCAGACTTACAGACACTCCTCGGTGGGTCCAGAGCAGTCCTGAGGAGATCCGGCTGATCCGCTGATACTGTGTTCTTTTCTGAGAGCCTCTCGTGCCCGGCGTCGTCGCTCCCTCTCAATCTCTTCCGCGTCCTCAATGCTGCGCTGAGCCGTCACTCTGTTGGAAACAGGACCGGGAAATGTCATCATTATACAGATTCACAATTGCTTTTGCATATCCCCAAACAATAATTAGTCATTATTTTCTACTGCATAAAACATGCAACTCGCTCTCCAATGCCATATGGCTCTGTGACACTCTGGATCCTTCACAGCTTCTTTGGAACATTCTCTAAACAATAGCCTGTTATATCCTCGGGATGAGAGAATAAGCCAATGGAACATCTGTGTCAGGGTCAAGCAACAGCCATGACTAAGCAAAGTCATCCCACACACAAAAACACTAAAGATGTCCATGCATCCTTGTGTTTATATAGCCTGTAAATACACACACATTCATGCCACACACATCCATTGTGCCTTGGACATGCACGTGTGTGTACATGTTTGTGGTTGTGGTGGAGGGAAGAAAGTTTACACTGAACCCGAATGCTTTGTGTAACAGGTCATAATGTTAGTAAATTCTCAAATAATACATTTAAAAAGAGATGCTACTCTGTATGCCAGAGAAACTCTTTTGCTTTTCCTCTGTTAAGAGATTATCCCAGTCCCCTTTGGGACAGGGTAGAGGGACTTGTCAAATGGCTTCCATCTGGGTGCCTGGGTGTCATATTACAATAAACACCAAACTGGATTCTGAATCACTTAAGAGCTTATATAGGTCACTAAAAGGCCATTAATGTATGCCATAGCAGTTAACACTAGAGTCACAATCTGTTCTAATGGCTTTTATGACATGCCCTAACAAGGGAGGACCATAAATGACCGTATTCAGGAATGGTCTACTATAACGTAGACAGAGCTACCACCCCTTTTAAATATTGAAATGAGTTATTATGCTGTAAAGAAACATTCATTCTAGTCTCTATCTATTGCAGCACTTCAACATGCCTGCCCAAGCCAACACAAGTCCTCAGGCATTCAACCAGGAAGAGAAAGTGGCCTGAGAAGTAAGGGGAAGGGTTAAAAGGGTACAAACCAGATGGAGTAGTGCAGCAAACCCGTTACATTCAGTCAATTATATTTCATGCAGGCACATTTATAAGTTACATAATTAACAAAGAGAAGCCTATTGTAGCTTAATGTAGATTTTCTAAAATGTTAATTCAACGATTACAATCAGAGATGAAAGGATAAATAAATGAATGTTTCAGATGTTGAAAAAGAAAATGCATGTGGTAATGATCAAAAGTTCAACCAAAACTTTTATTGCTTGTGGCAATCAACCAAAACTTTTATGCTCTCTTATTATTTATTTCCTGGCATGGGCCTCGTCCATGACGTCATGACGGAGATTAGGTCATTCATCTTCTTGTGATTTGTCTGGTAACCACAGACTCACAGATTGCTGTTATTTCATTTCTTTCTGCACAATAAAAACAAACCGTTTTCATTTAAATTAAACCTTTACCTTTTAAGCACTCTAAAAAAAGAGCAGGTTACTTTTTTATTCTTTGTATTTGTGTATTTTGCACTATAGATAAAAAAACAAGAATCTCAACAATGTTGATTCAGCTTTCTAAGCCTAATGCAAGTAAGCCCAGAGGCTGAATGGATTGGGAAAATGGTTGGGGGAGGTTGGTCATGGTGGAGGGTGGGGGCTACTAATGGGTACAGGCATTGGCTTTCACTTGTCTATTATTGCATTTGTTAATTCACACCAGAACAAGCCTTAACCTGTAGCAGAACACAATGAGTCACTAGCTGCAAAGCCAGATTGGTCAGTCGTTGTTACAGAATGTTTCGGAAATACTGTAAGAATGTCTGTTTATACAATTGTGATCAATATGAACTCAAAGCATGAATGTATGTTCAGATTATATATTGTTTTTTATATTAGGGTTGCATGATGTTTTAGTCATATAATACTTTTATTAAATGAAGACATTGTGTACCATGAGGCAATATACAGTTATGGATATGCCTGTATTTCATTCTGCTATCACAGTGGGAATGTCTTGCAAACATTTTCCAAATCCAGCAATCTGCCTTGTTTCATGCAAAGAAATACAACCAACAATATGGAAGATGTCAGCTAACCCAGAACAGGCAGGAAATTTAGAACCCTCTTAAAAATTAGAGTGCTATAGTTCATGCACAATGCACAAGTTAAGAGCAGACAATGTACTTGCTTTGATTTAATAGTGTCAGACAAATTTTTTATTTTTTATTTTTTCATAATGCAGAAACATTTCTGAGGGTCTTGAATTCATTTGGTTGTGTTTAACATACTTGTACTTAAAGCAGAAGAGGTCCAACATGATGTTTAGCAACTATCTAAAACCAATCTAAATGACACCCAGGATTATGCCTAATGATAACTAACATTTTTGCTTTGTGTAAGCAGCTTTGAGATGGAGCAACGATCAAATTTCCTGAAAAACAGATTAACAAAACAATAGCTATGTTAAGCCATCTTTTTTCCCCCTAGATACACACCCTTCACAGAAATTGCTTAAGGGTTTCTTTCACTTATGCCTTTCTTTTCAGAAGAAAAAGAAAAAAATTGCACCCTTTTTAACAAGTTGATCTGTGAGTGCACAGAGTTTGTGTCATTGACTGGGTAAGCAGCTGAGCCAGATGATGTCATCATAGTGAGTCATACTGTATTTCAAGAGTAAAAGAGAGTTATTGACCCAGACCAGCTGAATTTCTCCCTGCTGACAGTGTACTGTAGAGACTCAACAAACTCCTCACACAAGTCCCTAATGTATGAAAAGGAGCTTGTGGAAAGTCTAGAGCACCAATTTAGCATTCATGGAAAATCCCAGTGCAGAAAGTCACACTAATTATTACATCTACCAGCTTGTAATTCAAACAGTGGAAAAGTGATATACTTTATCTCTCTGAAGAGCAGAAGTGTTTTACAAAAACATAGTCCTATCTTTATGTACCCATCCTCCACTAGGAACAAAGGTCTCAAACTTCCTTGAGTAAGGTAAATAGTAAAGGAATGAGGGTTACGTCCTTTGACATTCAGAGACGCCAGTTTTCATGTTATGTCTGAGGGTCCAGACACCAAGAGTGCACAAACTGTGCGTAGCCCATTTGTCCTGCCTGGTGTCTGAAAATCCACAAGCACCACTTGTCTAGTCACATAGGGGGTCATTATGAAGCACAGGAAGTGGATGGGTTTAGCATTTATCAAAATATTTAGCACAGATTACGCTACTGGTATTCAAAAAGAAAAGTTCAACAATAATGTCCTGTATAAGGCCAGACCTGCTTACCTTCAACTTTTGTCAAGCCACCCTGCCAGGGGAATGGCAGAGAGTTTATTGCCCCTTTAGCACAAACACCTATCACCCCCCCTCCCTGTTCCCCTCCGCATTCCTGCAGGTCTTATCACAGTATCGTACACAGAGGCGAGGGCAGAGTAAAAGCCAGGGATCAGCTAGGTCAAGGCTGGGCCCACAATGAGAAAGTCTGTTCCTCTGCATCGGTGAGCATGATGAGCTTTCGTTTTCCATATGAATCTTTCTAGTTTGTCTCTTTATTAAAAACCATATCTAGGATCATATCAGCTCAAAACTCAAAGTTTTTTGGACAGAAAATTAGTGGGACAACTGTTATTCATAGCTACCACATCCATGCCTCAGTTCATGTGAACACTCTGTAGATCCAGTGCAGTCCGAGAAGGGATTCTGCTTACACTGATTCACTCCAGATCACTGTTATTCATCACATGCCCCTCTGGCAAATATCCACGTCATTTATTGATGGGCCTTGAGTGCATAAACAGTTTTTATCTACATTTCAGCCACAGTTTCACTTTATTTTTCCCTTATCTGCTTTATTTAATGATATATTTCCTTGTTTCCATTTGTGTGTTGGTGGTAAATGCAACAGAGACCACAAATTTTAAGGCTGCTTGGATGACTTTTCCTAACAGCTGCATTTGTTTTCCTTTAAGCTAGTGCTATTACTTCTTACAAGTGTTTGAGAGGTCATAATAATCCATCTCTGTATATTGTGTACTTTCAGTTGATAATTATGTAGTATGTCCAATCACTTATGCATTTTACCAATACATCATCCAGATCACATTTTATCTATTGCTTTCCATGTCCAAACCAAGAGAGTGAAATACTGCGATACATACAAGGGATTCTACAGAAAAATGTCGGCATGTGAAGATGAATAGCCTGCTTAACACTGGGCTATTATGGATAATGCTGTTTCTCGTCTGATTACGTACACAATTAAGGAGGGAAAAGCATGCAAGGAAAAAGGAAATGTTTCTTAAACTTGTTTGAACTGTATGAACAAAATCAAAAGCGTTGCATGCATCATTAGTATTTTGCCCGGTAAGTCATCCAACCTATACAATAATAATAATAAAAAAAGCTGAATGCTGGGCATTTAAGTGCAAATCCAACTTGTCAGCTATGAGAAAAGACTGTTTTGGCAGCCATATAAAAGCCCAATGAAAAGAATCCACCCTGTACAATGCAACCTGTGTATACCTCATGAAATGCCTTTGAGAAAGTACACCTGATCCTCCCAAAGCCCTGTTTCTGCAGATATGAATACAGTATGAGCCCTGATGAGCCTAAAGCACTCTGTTCTCTTCTAAAACACACGCTTGATGCATGGAGTGCATTTCTCATTTGTCCTCAACTTGTTCTCGGCATACTGTGTTCATCCTGATCACATGTGAAAATGAGATCAGGTTTAGGGAGATGTTTCATTTTACTTCAGAATTTTAATAATTTTAATAGTATGAACCTTGCCCCAATCCTAGCATTTGTTTTTATAACATTTTGTACAAACTGAGTCGTGCTCATTCATGCAAATTTGAGACTATGCTGACTGTCTTATTTTGATCTGTAAATATTTTGATTTATAAAAGTAATGTGATAAGAGATTATTCACTTCAATTCTTTTCTATGTTTTGTAGTGTTGTAATCGGGAACTGTAATTGGGGTTAACTGTAATTATATGTCATGACTATTTAAAAAATAGCTCATGATACTGAAGGGAAAGTCAAACATTAATATAGTTTGCAAAATAAATTCTAAATAAAAAAATAAATAAAAGTTCTGATTGAAATATTTGCCACCCCATGGCTGTAAAACCCCCAAGTGTGGAATAAAGTGTGTTTAATAAAGTTCAAGGCACTGTATTAAGGACCAAATGTATGTTTTTTATATCTATTGATTTTGTTTAAAATAAGATGTTGTATGTATTTTGTAAGCTAAAACTTAAAGTTTAAAGTCCAAAGAAGGAATCTTAAAATTCAAACAAGCCCCAGAACCACTGTAAGCCCCATTTCATGGAAACCCTCTCATTTTTGTCACCCCAGGCAAAGGTCATGTGGTCACTTCAGCCATGTCGACAACTCCACATCACATCCTGAAGATACAATAAACTCTCTCACAAGTCTTGACAAATGTCTTTACCAACACTGATAGTGATCCATTTAAGATCAATATGAAGGGCTGAAGGTGAACTGATTCCCCCTAAGGAATGGTGTACATGGTTATTTGACCTCAAAAAACAAATTGAGTCAGAATAAACACATGAAAGTTTTAGGATCCCATTCTGACATTCATTCATTCCTAACAAATCTTGTCTTTTCATGCAGAACAAAGACTATTCAGCAAAGATCACATGGTTTGTCAAACACTGTGAATTTTACACTCTGTTAAGTTTTACTGTAAACACTAATCCCTACTATGGTATTACATTCCATCTCATATAAAGACTCACCTAAGGAGGTTCTGCAAGCCTTGCTTGCTGGAGTTTCGTCTCAAGATTGCACTTGACATCTCTTTTCCTCTGTCGCTCTTTTTAACTGAACTAGAGCTGAAAGAGTCGTTCTTGCTTTGGAACCTTTGTATTCCCGCGTGTCTTTCCCAGCTCCACACAACTAGCACTCTTCCTGTGAGCTCTTACCCTACGTCCTGTCCTCAATGCTGCCTGGCGAAAATATCAAGTGAGATCCACACAACGCTTAGTCCTCTAGGAGTGACATGCTTTAGTCACAGCCTTCCTCTACCCCTCCTCTGTTCACCTCTCCTCCCTCTTTCTCTCTGCCTAGTTTTTGCATGTGGTTCTCATTGAGAGACCTCAGGCTGCAGTTCAACATCTTTTTTTCCCCTCCCTTCTCCAGCTCAGTGAGGTCATGTGGCTGCTCCTGGGGGGAACTGTAAGATGATATCCTCCACCCCATGCCACTAATCCACCTCCACAGCCCCTGGTCCCCTCAGCAGACCTCAGTCTCACTCCTCTTCTTTGTTTTACAAAGGTGGGGGATAAACAGATCCTGTTAAAATCTCAACAAAATTCAAAGTGATTTATGGTGATTATTAATGTTTTGGTACATTGTACAATTGTATTTAACAAACTATGTCATAAAAGACCTGTCATGTAAGGACCTGTCCTTAAAATAAACAGTATGGGATTGATTAGAGGTATACACTTCCTATTCCCAAATATTTTTAATGTATCACTATTCTTTTTTTCTTTGTTTAAACTCTTATTATTTAAAGCACATTATTTAGTAACTGCTGTAAATCATTTGGTAACTACAGTGAAAGTGATAGGAAAGGTATGAAGTTATGAAAGAAAGAAATTTAAATCTTTAATGTTTGATTCATATTTATTCAATATTTAATATTTAATACAAGTTATTCAAAGGCTAATCAAAGAAATCTGTGTTGTTTTTCAAACTCAAATACAGTAAACCCCATTGTGTAATAATACATACTCCAATGTGAATGGTTCAGTATGGGGAATTTTCTGAAACTTCGTGTAGTTCTGGGACTTTCACGCCTTGGGACTTTCAAGATACCAGCCTTGATAGAAAAGCAGATATTAGCCAATCCTGCACATAAGCATACTGAAACAGTCTGTAAACAGGCAATCAATAACTACCAGGTTTGTAATTATTATTGTGTTATTATTATGTCATTAAGCTTCCAAGTCTTTTTACCAAGTAGAAATTTGTGCTAGTTCTGGGGTGGGTATGATGCTGTTTAAGTATGCGGTTGTAGAAAAGTAATGCTCTATTATCTCTCTATTCTGTGTCACCCAGTGGAGAACAAATCCCATTTTTAATCTGATTTCTCTCAAGGTTTCTTCCTCATGTCATCGAACAGAGCTTTTTCTTGTGGCTTGCTCATTAGGGATTTAAATCTACATCTAGAGATCTGTACAATGGATTTGTGAAAAAGGCTACTGCTAAAAGTTCTAAACTCTACAGATCCTGGTTGATTCATTTTTATTTACAATTTGGTGGAATTATATCCACGTGGTAATTGTGTAAACTGTCCAACTGTTGATTATCCTTTATTACCTATTCTTCAAGAAATTTTACTGAGACTTTGTCTATTGACACCAACCTCAATTGTGCCTACTTGAGTGAATTTTTTTATGTGTTTCAACCACAGATCATAAATCACTGATCATAAGCATGCATCGCTCACTCAAGTCCTTTCCCCTTCATGTCCAGTGTCTCCCATTGTGCCTTACAGCACTCGTACATACATTCACACACACTGAGTTAATTCAATTTCTTAGACCCCAGCAGCACTATTAACGTTGTTAACATGGCAAAAAACACACCATTCAGGACTAAAGTGGTGCCATGTTGTCGATAATGACACGCTGTACAATGGAAACCCATTGTCTCCTCAGTGTCCAGTCTTGTTAACAATACCCATATCTCTTTTTTAACCCTGATAAAGGGCTTGTGGATATTTTGAAAAACAAAAGCTTCAAATGGAACTGTTACATCTTCCAAGGCTTTTACTGGTCTAGTAAACAGTTTTATATCTATATCCACTGGTATAATAATGTGATCCTGCGGTTCAAGTAGATTTGAGGTTGGAATTGTAAGACAAAATGCCTTCGTAAGTAGGAATGATAGCAACAGTGTCACTAACTGAATGAAGGTTTCCTGCTACAGACAAACAGAAAACAACAAGCATCCATTTTTCTGACACTTAATCCAGGCAGTGGCAGAGTGCCCACAGTAAGAATAAGGGCATTATTAAGACAGAGCAGGATCATCAGACCCTGCTGATTGTGTCTGTATGTGTGTGAGAACAGAGAAAGTGTAAAGCTGGTGGACTTACAATAAAAGAAGTAAAGGCGAGGAACTGAACAAGCGGCAAGTCTGGATTTACTCTTTTCATGAAGCAAGATCTATTAATCTTGCCTGATCCTGGCTACGCTGCATGGATATAAACAGGAAGAATTACCTCATTGTGGAAGTCAAAAGACCGCACATGTGAAGGGAAATGACCACTCCATGTACACATTCAAGGACACTAGCAGTAGGTGGGTGGACATTTATTGGAACTTTAAAAACTGGTGCAAATATGCAGAATCAGTTCTCAACACCACAGCTGCACTAAACCCTCTTCAGCCAAGTGTCTCAGAAATAAAATATGTGCAGTTGTATTACAGCTGGTGGTAAAACAGAGAATGAATTAGGACACAGTCTGTCATTAGGTAAAACATTCATAGTGTATAGAGTATCCATAATGAAGAACATGTCATATCTTTGCAAGCTTTGCATGTCTGTTTTCCCATCTATCTGGGTCCAGTATGCCAATACAAGGGCAAAGTGCCTACTACCCTGGTGTCTAGCTTTAAGCCATCAAACTGCTAACAGACTCATAATTTCTGTGAAATCCTGCAATTTGCTATTTACACGCTGTGCTGTGTACATCATGTTTATACCATACACAAATGGTCCATATGCTGCTTGCTATAGTCACTTTGTTTTAACACAATAGTCTATTAATAGTAATTTACTTTTTATTTGTGAATCTTTCAAGATTATTGGTGTCATAAAGGCTTTTCATTTATAATTAAGGTATAGACTCCTGAGTAAGACATGTAGCATTATTTTTAAAAGCAAGTTAGAGTTTGTTTTCCAAAATGTCTGTTTTCTTACGACATACTAATACTTAATATCGGATACCCTTTTCAAAACAACTGAAGGTGGTTGTTGTTACAAGAAAATAAGAGGGATAATAATTAGGTAATTATCCTCAACCATCAATGAAGTTGGCTTGCTAACGAAGGATGTACAGTAACAGGCTTAGCTTGCTACAGTAGTTTGCTAACATGTCTAATTTATATTGCTTTAACAAATAAATCTACATAGCTCACATATAAATACTGGATAGCTAACATTCTTACTGAGGTGTTACCCATAATCGACGTATTTATCTAGCGAAACCTTTTCAGCTTACAAATGAGTTATTTATTATTATATTATTAAATTATTATTTGGTTGGACAGCCACTTAGCTTTCGTTGCCATAATTTTCTCATCATTGTAAGTAGCTACAGAAATAAATGTATGAAGCTGAAGATGTGCATAAGAAGGGTTATGAGCACCTCTTTTCGCCACGGGAATTGCTGCATGTGGCTGTGTGGTTTTGTGATACCATAGAGGGCAGAATCGATCTCAAATATAATTAAAAGTTTGGTTTCGCACTCAAAAGTTGCAGAACCATTCATTCTCTGTAAAGTATGTGCATTTTCCCCACCACAGCTGGCAACAATTCCGTACCCAGAGGTTTTATTTTTACTGTTTCCATTACGCCAGCTATCCACCTTTAACCAGTAATACTTTAAATTTCCTCACCATTCTCATTTTATGAGATTTGTAAAATCTCCTGCGATTGAAAATGTTTTTAAAAAGAAAACCCCCACACTTCAAATCGACTTTGCAGAGCCAATTTCTTCTGCATTTCAAATTTATATAAAAATTGCACGGGAAAGAGATATCCGGTCAGATATCCAGATACAGAAGCCACGTGATGTTGACAAATATAAACATGCCATTTCCTGATTGGCTGATGACCTGATCTGCTTGATCGGATTACGACGAACAGAGACTTATATATGTACAGTGAATGTATCCAGTCACGCAGGAACAACCCCATTAGCATAATGACAGGACACCAAGCCATGGGGAGCTTCTAGAGTTACACCATCTGAAATTGTTAGTTTTAGCCAAACAGCACTCCTTATCTTTTAGTGGTAAATAACAATAACATCTAGATAACATTGTACCTAAGGTCTGATCTGATTCTTTTTTTTTTTTTTTTTTGGTGTTGTTTTTTTGATAAATTCTGTCAGGTTTTATTTTCCTATAAAACTGTCCTGAAGTTCATTTCTATATACACAATTTGCAATTCATGTTAGCAAATTAGCAATTTGCCACTTTTACCAAAGCAAGTATAAATTCTATTTATTAGTCTATTTATTAAAGAATGATGTCAAATGTATTCATTTAGTTACGTCATTCAAACAAACTCATTTTATCAATTACAATAGCTATAAACAACCTTTCCCTCATCAACCTGCCTTTTTATTACTCTTTATGAACTTCGTTCATTCATTCTTTCATCTTCTACCGCTTATCCAAACTCTCGGGTCACGGGGAGCCTGTGCCTATCTCAGGCGTCATTGGGCATCAAGGCAGGATACACCCTGGACGGAGTGCCAACCCATCGCAGGGCACACACACACACTCACAACAACAACCAAGAAATCTTGTTTCTACGCACTGTTCTATTCTGTAAACAGCTGTCTTACCACAGGCAGAACTTGTAGAAAATTAATAATATATAATAAAATAATAGAATATTGATAAACAACTGATCAGAATTGAGAAACAATGCTGTGGCATATATTACATTATATCATTCCACCTTTATACATAGGAAAATATTCTCACCTATTTATTCCTTAAGCTTATATCTATTTATAAATGTTTCAATAACTGATAAAAAAATTGTGGGGAAAAAATCATGTTAGAACTGTAATGTAAGCCATTATTCTGCAGAGTATACGTGTGCCTATACAGTATCATGTTTAAATATTATTGATATTAAGATAACACTACACTCCCACATTTATATAACCATTATTGTAGTACAGTTATACCATTAAACAATTAAAACTGTGACGGGTGGCTCTATTATAACAACTGGTACAAAATGTGGAAAATAAATGGTTTTATTACTTTTTGCATTTTAAGACAATTGGGTCTAATCAATATTTTGTACTCTGAATATCAAATTTAGTGGCTTTTTTCTGCTGGAAAACTTTTACCTTTGCCCCAGTAGTTATTTAGATATGTAAACATTGTTCTGTGTTATATATTCAACAATTATAAAAACATGCTGATATGTTGCAAATATATTGCCTATATTTCTTTAATTGTTTGCTCACTGTCATTTTGCTGAGTATGGCTCCCACCACATCATTGATAAGAAAGTACTGTTGCAATGATGTGGTGTGATCCACCATGAGCAAAATGAAGCTGATTGTTGCAGAAACATCTGCCACTGTTTTCATGTCTACTGTACAAACCGGACTGTATCAAGTGAGGTAGAACAATGGTACACATGATCGTGAACTTGTATAAGCCACTGCGTTTGGCTAAAATAGTCAAATTCCAGCACACAATACTTTACTGTGTAAAGCCTAGATGTAAAAATAACTGGACCCTATTATATAAATCTGTTATGAAATAAAATATTGTGAAAATACAAGGTGACATTACAAACATGGATATGGTTCTGTATTCTGAAATTTCCAAACATTCTAGATAAATGAGATATTCAGTCCCATTTTTGAGGATGCAGTGGCTCCAGTTTTCTCTAGTAGACACCAAGGGCAATTCCTGGAAATGAAATGTTAAGTTTTAATTCCTGTAGCATCTTTTGTTTTCCTAGTGCTTAGGCCTAACAAATATTCTGCATACTAAAATGTGTGACCTCAAATGACCATGAATTCACAAGTTTGTTTTTAACTTTTTGTAAACTGTTTGCTCCAAAGAGAAGCACACTCAATCATAGCATTAACATTCTGAGGCTTTGTAAATTTTTTCAAGTAGCACATGGTTGAATCATTTTTCCATGTTTGGGTGATGTTTAGATAAAGATTAGACAACCATAGCTGTGTCAGATAGCTTCACATTCGCTCAACATTCTTTTCACATTCTTATTCCTCGCCTTGCTACAACCTTAAACCGTCTCTTGCATCTCTCTTGCATTTGCTAGTCTATCTCCTGAGGCCTCTTGGGGTTGTCATCACCTGCGCTGCTTCACCTCTACACACAGAGGCAAAAGCACAAAGTTTGGATCTTTCGATTGTAGACAGCCAAAGCCTGGTTTATTTAACAGGGATAGAATGCAAGGTTTTTGTGTTTAATCTTTAGCGTCATTCATTTCTGAAAATTTATCTGTACAAGCACTGAATAATACATCTGATAGCTAATCAAGGTTAGGAGGTTAATTAGATAAAAGTTTCTGTTGTGGACACATTCTGTATGTCACCATATATTTAGTAAGAAATTCATAGCTAAACCAAAAATGGATCACATGACCTCAAATGGTCATTTTGATAGGTAATTTTTCCATTGTTAAAAAGTCAAACTCACTTATGACCTTAAATAGCAAAGGTTCATACAGGCTTTATGTTGACATGTATAAGTGCATACATGCAACCCCTGATCCTGTGGCTCTAACTCCTCCACACTGTGCACAGCTCAGAGATGAAAGAGAATCTTAGGATCATAGGAAATAAATCCAGTCATCTCAAAGAGCTAAGGGCTGACCCATGACTCAGTGTGAGGAATGCAAAGGCCTGCACTCCCTCACACACACACACACACACACACACACACACACACACACACACACACACACACACACACACACACACACGCACTCCCTGTGTTCTATGCTTTGCCTTCACGCATACAATAAAGAACACCATCAGAGACAGTCTCTCTCTTTCTCACACTTACACATAGCTCATCACTTCTCACTTACCCAGTCCAGCAACAGAAATATAAGAACTTGGCAAGCACATGCTTTCTTTGAAACTAATCACTTACAGTCAGTGACAAAGATACATAAAACATATGTGGTTCAGTTCAACATGCTACAACAGGAGTGAGTCCGTATCACAGCTTACTCTCTAGAAATCACCACAAACAGGTCTTTGAGAAAAAACGTTGACTAATCATCATTATTTAAAGTTCAAGGCTACAGCTGCTTGCAGTGGGGTTTGGAAACAAGTTAAAGAACAAAACAAAGCCGCGTTATCGTGATACAATGTGTACAAAAAAGAACATATAAAGCACCGTGTTCATAAAAGCTGGAATGAATCCCAGCTTTGCAAAACATCTGATCAGCACCCAGTACTGTTGAAAGGCTCCTGCATCACGACTCAGAATTGTTCTTAGACATTTAAATTCCTACATGAAAACTAGCAGAATAATAATACTGACCTTACCATGATTACCATAGTATAATAGTAATAATGGATTATAAATATAAATGTAACATATAGAGTGCTCATATAATAATCATCGGGTACAACTGTATGTTTTATATGTTATATATAAACATTTGTTTAATGGTACCTCTTGTGGTTAAGGCTCAGAGGATCAGGGTTCAAGCCCCAGCACTACCAAGCTGCCCTTAACCCTCTCCCTGCACCGGTGGCTCTGTATCACGGCTGACACTGTGCTTTGACCCCAGTTTCCAAAGTTGAGATATGTGAAGAAAGAATTTCACAATGCTGTAATGTATAATTTGAGAAAATGAAGGCTTCTATTCTATGTTATGAGTCTTAGAGGCAAAACGACTGGCAAAAAGATCTAGTGATTTATCATTGTTAGGAAAATCATACTCAGTCTTACTATTGCAAAAGTAAAAATGTTTCTAACTTACACGTTCATGTACAGTGCAGGAATTTGGTCTCTTTGGGAGTCAGTTCTGCTTTAAAATCTTAGTGTGTGATTCAGAACATGAAAATAATCATGTTGCTCTACAGGGCTGAACTGATAGATATTTCTCTGTCAGGTTTTGCAAGCCACTTTCATGCCACATTCCTTCCATCCATATTAAAATGTGTAGGATTGTGTAGGTCTGGTATAGCAGATATTCTCAGATATACACACACACACACACACTATATACATATATATATATATATATATATATATATATATATATATATATATATATATATATATATATATATATATATCGTATTTCTGTCTGTAATGTTATGTATATATAATATGTAATGTAATGTGTACATTTTGAAGAAAGGTTTGAGATAATCACTGAAAATAATGCAAATACTGAATAGTTCCATGTCTCTAATCAGAATGGTATCTAACTAGATACTAACAAAAGTATATAATTAAATGCAGATGTTCGTATCCCCACTGACTTCTGCATGGAAATGAGGGGGGAAATTACTTCTTTATGATTTATCAAAAACTAAAGAATTTGAGGCATTTTAAAATGAAAAGGATACATGCTGCAACAAGACAGCAATCAAGTGCATGTAGCAGAAAAGTGTTTTCAGAGCTTCAAACTTTAGTCATGATTCTCTTTCCTTATGGAAACATCACAAGTGAACATCTGTTTTTTTTTTTCTTATGCAATCACGTGAAATACATGAGAAAGTGCTTTTCAGTGTTATGCCATGATGTGAATTATACATGTGAGAAAATCACATCTGGAACATTTTTCCACTCATGACTCATGAATATTTGCATGTGAAATATTAATTACTTTTTGTAGAATTACTATTTCACATAGATGTTATGCTTATTACTGATTATTAAAGAGCATGGAGGAGATACCAGGATGATCACTGAAGGAGGAGAGAGGACAGGGCTGTGAGAGAGCAACAACCGAGCATCAGGACCCAGTATCTACTCCTTTGTCTGAGAAGAACCAGGAGCAACAAGAGTATAAGACCATTATAAGCATATTATACATTGCATAATATGAACTGTAGTGTATACAGAGTTTAAATGTTGAAAGAACCTAGTGTAAGACATCTGGCAGTGTCTTGCCAGTATGACATCTGAATATAACAGCTGCTCTTCAAAGGATATGAATAGGAATACAAATTATGAAAGAATGTCTATGACACATTTAGAAAAGGTGATGTAGACTTCTTAACAAATGCCTACACTACCTAACACCTCCAGTCTGTGATCCTGTGTGATCCAACATCTAATTAGATGTAGTCTTCTGCTCTTCATGTTGTTCAGAATCTGCTGCCTAGGTAGTTTAGGTATTTTTACAGAGTCTAGTTGGCTTTTATTGCCCCCACCTAAAGCTTTACAGCATGCAAGCCATACTTCATCCACAGCCAGAGTAAAGCTCCACTACTCAGCTTTGTGAATTTCAAGCTCCAGAGGTCCTTAAAGCTGCACTGATTTGGGAATAGGGGCATTGTGTGGGTGCATACCGAGAGGCTGAGATAATAACACAGAGGTGATGCTGATTCCTAGTACAATAATAACTCACCATGTGACTCGTCTCCTCCGGTCTGGTGAGTGGGTGTAAACTGGGATGACATCATTAAAAGTCTACAAGAAGTTTACTTTTGTTTGCTCTTCCAGATCAATGTCAAACACTGTATATACTAATTTTTAATATGTTTACAAGTCTAAACACAAAGCTTCCTGGCAGAGAGAACCATGTGTGGCCTGTGCCTCTCTGTCACACACACACACACACACACACACACACACACACACACACACACACACACACACAAATATATATATATATATATATATATATATATATATATATATATATATATAGATATATATATATATATATATATATTTACATTTACATTTACATTTACAGCATTTGGCAGACGCCCTTATCCAGAGCGACGTACATAAGTGCTTAAATCTCTAACATTGAATACATTAATGCTGGCTCACTAAGTTATATATCTATATATATTTGATATATATATATCAAATTTGTTTTATGAAAAAAAAATGATAATATTTCAGCTTGGAATGGCTCAATTATGGTCTGTTTATAAAGTGAATACAAATACAGATTATAATCTATCTTCTTGTTTTCTTGCCTAGTTTAGAATTGCAAATGACTTTTTTGTCAGTAGACAAAAAAAAAAAAAGAAAGAAAATGAAAACCCAGGCCTATTGTTTTCAGGGGTAAATAGCTATGTGGATTTAAAAAGCCTGCTAGGCTCTGGACAATTGATTCTTCACTGACACTGCAGATAAAGATCAGAAAGATTCTTTACTATCCTTTAGGAGATAAGGCTGTTTAAACAGACTTGTTAGGAAAAAGATTACATTTAGAACTCCTAAAAGTGCCTATGGATGAACTCTTAAAGGAAAGCTCAAATTCTGAAACTATATTGCAGATGAAGTAATTGTGATTTTTGTGTTAATTTGTTGGTTAGTGCTGTATATTTTTTTACAGCAGTTTTACAATCTCATACTGTACATAAGTGAATTTTGCTGCTAGCTCTTAAAAACAAATGAAGAAGAGCTTTTTTCCCAGTCACCATTTTCCAGCAATATTCTATTTTATATTGTTGAATAATCAATGGGTGATTTTCACTTTTAAGGTTGAAGGTACTAAGAAAACTGAAAAAAGACAGATAAATCTGCACACATTTAATAAAAGATCCAACAGCTGTTTGGCTTTCTATAGAAAATATGATGCAATTTATATAAGATTAGAGTAGATTAGATTAGATTAGATAAAATTACATTACATTACATTACATTACATTCTTCATATAGACTTATATGTTCTCAGTATTCTTCTCAGCATATACTGTATTTTTCTTTATTTCTCCTGAGGTAAACCTAAACATATTTAAAGGCTTAGGTAATTGATATGAAGTGCCAGATGACTGTTGCTTTCTTCCAGAGCCATGTTTCTGTGGGAAATGTAGACATTTATTTTAACTATATATACCCAAAGAGTGAAGGCAGTGATATGCCAGATATTATGATATGTCCCAGCTATGTGATACTGAGAGACCTGGTTAAAGCCAGCCAGATATAATGAACAACTTGGCAGGGAAAAAGCATGTTTTTGAAAATCATTACTTGCTCTTTGACGTTCATCGGATATTGGTGTGCTTTTCACAGTACAGCTTATATCTTTAGAAAAAACAGCTTGAAACTATAAGGAAGAGAAACCAATAGAGGGGCAAGTCTGGGGCGATGTTAGACCCCCCAAGAACATGACCTGAATCCATGCACCATCTAGTGGTAACATTCAGACAGACAGAAGATCAGTTTTATTAGATTAATTAATTAAACTGTCATAAATATAGCTATGCAAAATATAGGGGGAAAAATTAAGAGATACATTCCAGGTCTGATTGGTTAGCAGAATCTCTGTCTGTGATAACCTCCTAAGCACTGAGCACAAGCCAAATACACAAGTAAAAAACTTTTTTTTTTTCACAACACAAATTTTTTTTTCCAGAAAGTGAGGCTCAATAATGCCCGAGGCACACCGAGGCCTCTGACGAAAGCTATGATCTCATGCAGTCTGGGAAACAAGGGGTGTGTTGGGGTTTATAGTGTAGGTTAATGCAGGTCATTCCCACACACATCCTGTACAGCCTGCTCTGTCACTGCTGATAGCATCAACATACAAGCTTAAACAGGCGTTAGACGCAAACTTGAATGATCTCACTTTGGATAATTTTTCAACAATTTGTAAGAAGTCGCATTATGTGTTAAAAAGTCATGTTACCTAGTTTACTTAAAGTATTCTAAGGCTCTGTTAAGAATAAATGTGACATTATGTGACAAACAGATGTGACATTAAAGGCCTAATTTTTATTGACATATCATTTAAACACACATAAAACTATATATTTAGTGGAGTCAACTAACAGTTGGTTAAGTCTTTGGCTTGTGCATCTGCACTGCTAGAAAATTGTGCTGGTGTAAACATGACACAGGGTTACATGCGCTATGTTTAACCAGATGGTGGTAGAATTGACCTGCGCACTGACTCTGTGGGGGATTTATTAGCCCAGAGAGGCCATCCATTAAACACCCAGAGTGGGAACAGCCATTACAGCTAGCTCCAAACTGTTAGGATCAAGTTACTACCTAATTTCTTCAAATATAAAAATTCCCCATATTAGTTACTCCAGGTATTAAGCCTGCTTTTCCATATATGTGTTGGAGACTTGAAGTCTGCTGTGTACTCTGTGAGCTGTGCTGTGGTGTGTGCTCTCTGTATTGAGTGGAAGCAGCTGCTTTCAAGTCTGCTTTCTCACACTTCCCGGCATTTAAAAGAATCTGCAGTGGGTCATGACATCATTGCCATAATAACATGTTAGCTTTAACAGCCCCGCTGACTGGGTTTATTATCTTTTTTATTTCTAGAAAAGTATGCAATATGTCACTGCCAAAAAACGTTGGATAATGATAACCTAAATCCATATTAAGTCAGACAATAAGATGATTTCAAACACATTATATTCATTATACTTCAAAATAAAAATGTTAAATTTCAACATGGTATACAGGAAGGGGTAAAAATGCCACCTAGCTCATATTTTACAACTGAGTGTCTCAGTGCATGTCTTGTGCACCTAACATAGCTCAGTATCCTCTTGCATTCAGTGCTTCAGATTCAGGAGATATTCTTAGCAAGTCAACTCATCTTGATCCCACATTTGAGCTTCTAGAGGAAACTTAAGAACAGCAGACACTAAACAAGTGGGCATGGCAGGGGCTATTAACGTCAGGCAGCCTTCACCATAAATGGAGGCACCAGGTGTCTGAGTTCAGTTAGGGGAAACTGACTGAGCTGAAAATATTTGTCTGGAAATGAAAGTCACTTTCTGCAGTGAAAGTTGTTTTGGGTCTTTCTGGATCATTTGCAAAAAATAAAAATAGCAATAATGCAATTGCTAGTCAAGGGACTGAAGATTAATTATATCTACTAGACTAAAAGAGGGTTGGAGAAAATTGACCTATAGTTTAAATGACTTTAATAGGTTTTGGGCTGTTAATAAACTGACACTTGTAAATTGCACATCATATATGTCATGTTATCGGGTACTCCAGAACAATGCAACAAAACATTGTTTATTTGGTTTAGCTTTATTAGTGAGGCTTTAAAATATATATTCTGTAGGAAATTATGAATAAACAGTCACATGGCACATGAGATCATAGGGGCAAGTGCCTGCCTGCTACATCAACTAATCCTGGGCCAATATTCACTTCACCCTGTAATATAATCTTTGATTTAAAAAATAGAAAGAATTTAGTAAAATTTAAAAAATAAAGTAAATTTACATTTAGAAATCTTTTTACATCAACATTTCCATTATGACTGGATTTAGAATTTATGAAACAACTTGGTGAAATTAGAGAATAATTTTTCAAGTTATGCATGTTGCGCATGACAGAAAAAAAGCAAGAAACTTGTTACAACCTAATTTCATTACAACCACAAAGTTATTTGATTCCCTTGCATGACCATGACTTGCCTAGAATAAAACATGCTCTTTCTGTCTCAGTGAGAGAACTGATTCCACAGCCAAATTATTCATTTCACCAGAAGCCTGGAAACGCACCACTGTGAAATGTGTCAAACTTTGTCATAATTAAATTTGATCAGTGTTTTAATGTGTTAGTTTTTAAAATGATAATTATTTAAAATTTTACAAAAAAACAATGAATTAATAAATTAGACTCAACATCATAAAATTACAGAAAATAGAGTATGAACCTTGTCCCTGAATCACATGTTGAGGTGTGTATTGTGTACTGTGTTGAGGTTGAGTGTTCTCTCTCAAACATTCATACACACACACACACACACACACAAACACACACACTTTGTCAGGACAAACTTTTCTTTTGGAAAGTTTTTGTTGTTGCTATACACAACCGAAGTACTCTATAACACACAGAAGTTGTAGATTATAGGATGTATGTGCTTCTTCATTATAAATGGTTTGTTCTGGTAGACAGGCTTGCAGCCAGTCAGCTAATCAAAAACTCAATGAACAGCAATGTTTGCAACTGAAGCTAGATTTAATTTGTATTTAAACAGGTAGGAGACATAGAAGTTTATAGAAGTTTATAGCCTTGTTTTCTGTTTTCTTAGTGTTTTCTTTTCGATTAGTGATTCATTCAGTGTGATAACTAATACTTCAGAATTTAACTTCTTTCTAACTCAACCTTAAGACAATCTTAAAAATCACCCAATACTATAAACCTATTGTATTGTGGAAATCTACATTTATTATTTTTAACACAATTATGTTTTATTGAAGGTGAGGGGTGGCCTATTCAATAGAGATTCAAAGTTGTATGTTATTTTAAACCACATTTATTTGCTTTTTGTATGAGCAAACATAAAGGGTACATATATATATTTCCGTACACTTTATACACTATGTATTTAATATCATACACATGATGTGTAAAAAAAATGTGAAAATTGACCGGTAAACCACCTTTATTGAAACAATAGTGTGTAGGGGATTACAGAACAACTGCCATAGATAATTTAAGATGTATCAGATAATAATCACTGTTCCCTCTTAAGCCTCGGACTCAAACATCTTCTTCCTGCCGTCCATACCAGCTTTATCCTCAATGTTCTTACGCCAGTCGCCAACTTGTTCTGCAGACTGTAAAAAATAAAGCAGAAAACGTCAGAAATAATGCAGAAAGCATTTTAACATGTAACAAGTTCACACTCATCACATGTTTCTTTAAAGTCTTCTTTTATACCCACCTCCTCCTTGACCTCCTTCTTCACTTGTTTCAGGTTTGCTCTCAGGTCCAGAGACACCTTGTGTTTGGAGCCAAGCAGAGCCTGAAGCATCTGATCAGCAGACATGCGCACCTTCCTCAAAGCTGGCTTCTTAAACTTGCCCTTCAGGTCCTGAACTTTAATCCTCAAGTCATCAATCTGAAAAAAAAAGTAATGTTTAAAAAGTAGTATTAAAACTTTTATATATTGTATAGCAATATTTGTATATTGCTAACATGTGGTACATTTTGTTCTTACTTCTTTGTTTGTCTTTGCAACCTTGGCCTCCATGTCATACCTCTCCTCATCAACCTTGTCAATGCTCTGATGGAGCTTCCTGCACAGGTCCTAAGAGACAAAGAAGAGGTTAAGGAGATAAGAATGTAGTAATGTAATGCAAGATAGGGTTTTCATTTCAATCTGCCAGGGACTGCCAGAGCGCTTCTTATGCCCTGGACCATAACTACTCAGCTATATCTGTGGATTATCACTGGATAAATAAATTCGTTCTGTGACACAACACAGAGATTTGTATGGTCCATACTTTCATTGTGTTTACAATAATTATCTGACATGTACTGCATAACTGTAGATTTTGATCAAAATAAGCTACATGAGCATGTGTAAATGTTATTTTTATGTAGTTATGACATAAAAGAGCAGTTCTTTGGCTTTGTTGTCTTTGTCAGATTCAGGTTTATCTTATTATGCTTGTGATTGCTTTTACCTGCAACTCCTGCACAGAGCCTGGAAGGCCTTGTTGTTGGCATTGCTCATTTAAGTAAGTCTCCTTATCCTCAACAAGCTGCTTAGCTTCAGCCTCCAGCAAGCCAGCAGCAATGGAGAGCAGCAGGCTCTAAAGAACAGAATGAGAAATGTGGATGGTTGAAGAAATTACTTAAGGTTGTTTACTATGGTTATTAAATTGTTTATGATGTTCAGGATGAAGATTTATTTGGTTTCATTTTAATTTGATTTACCTTCAAGTGATACCTGCGGCTGGATGTAAGCTTTTTCCTGTTCAAGAATTAATATGTAATATTATTTTCATGAATTTCATTATGGGATTATTACATCTAATACATCACACAGATCTAAGAAATGTGCACAATCTTGACTAAATTAACAAAAATATTTGTGCAAAATGTTATGCCCATGGATTTTTGATAGAAAGGAAGAGGAAAAGGTACAGACAAAAGAAAAGTAAGGGAAAAGAAAAAAGTACAAAAAAGGAAGTTAAAAATAAATAAAATCTCAAGTATAAGATTAAGAAAAATGAGAAAAACAAAGTTTTGCTCTCCATTGTGAGACTGTGTGTGTGTGTGTGTGTGTGTGTGTGTGTGTGTTTGTTGCTAAATGCAAAAACATTAGAATCAGTTCTAAATGAATAGCATGAAATTATACAGGATGTTAGAGAATATTTCAAAACCACATTTACAAAGGGTCTGCAAACATTTGCACTCATTTATTCAACCGATTCTGTGGTTGGGTGACAAAGCATAACATGTAAAGTTTAGCTACAGAACTTACTCTGACATCTTGGCAGTTGTTGTGCTCACACCCTGTAAACCACACATAAAAAATAGACAAGAGTATTTATTACACTGTCAAAGCTTTACACATAATACATCACAGACATTTACTTTCTCACCCGGTGGTGTTTTCTGGATTTTTTTTGGTAGGATCTCTATTATTCCCACCATAAGCATGAATATGTATTTTGTACTCCTAAGGATCGCTAAATTTAGTGGCACAGTGTCAAATAACATCTGTGACATGATCATTGCAAAGGTCAACTTAACATTAATAAAAGTTTAAGGTTTAAAATAGCATGGTTAGTATTCAAATCGAAATTATGATATGAAAAAGAGAATTAAATAAAGACAATCAATAGTCAATAATCGTAGAAAACTACAAAACCTATAACAAAAAAATTGTTATAGAATTAAATTAAAGATCAATTTTTCAGATCTAGAACTTAAGAAATTGTTGTTTCAGAAAAAGTTCTGTTAGTGCTATAAGGTTGATTATATTAAACCTGAGTTAGATAGAAAGCCAATTTCATATAAACGACTTTACATTTACATATTTTGGCAGTTACATATGTCAGACATCATATTATGAATAATAAAATGATAAAAAAAAAAAAAAAAAAAAAAAAAGTGTTCAGTAATCTGATTAAAGAAAATTATTTTCCATGTTAAATGACATTTCCAGTGCACTCAATTAACTAATTATGTTCAGTAAGAACTGTAAACAAATAATAACTGAAATACTAGGGAAACTCTCTTAGTTCCTAATACCAATTAAAGATTGTGGTTTCATTCAGAAATGCAATCAATTTCTCTCTCAAATAACTCTCTCACTCTTTGAGTTAGCACATGCAAAGCTAGAAGAAAAAAGGAAAGACACTTACCATACGTGCAAAATACTTTTATTTAGATAAATCCTTTACATACCTAGATATTATTCTTTTAACCTCAGACATTTTCAGCAAACATGTAATGGTTGTAATTTTATCCAAATTAGCTGCATTTAGCTAGAAAATGCTCACCTATACACAAGAGCGAGGGCAGAACACACTTGGCAAAAGGACAGGAAAGACTGGTTGAGCCCACCAAGAGAAGGAAAAGTTAAATAGGATATATATGGGCTACACTGATGGCTCAGCAGATCCCAAGGGTACTCTTTATGGAAGTGGCTTCCACCCCGGGCCAATAGCCCATCGAGCTCCTGAAATACTTCCAGTGCAAACTCGGCAGACCTCATAAATTTCCTTTTCTTGAAGAGGTCTGAGACAAGTGCTGGGTCCTTCTTAACCTGCAGTTGACACAGTGAAAGCTCAATATGCTCAAAATATATGTCACAATAATAGAGTGTATAATATACAATAAAAATGCCTAAAATATTGTTTAACAAAAAGTTAAGTCTCAATTTATTGACCATTTCCAAAATTGTACTAAAAATAAACAGTTTACGGTTGCTTACCAGGGCATGTGTCAAAGGCGTTGGCCAAAAGAATCCTTCTCTTAAGTCTTTTAAATGATTTAGAATATAGTTACTCAAATAAGTAGTGAAGTAGCTTATTAGAGTATATGTTTAAATACATGTATGATTAAAGGGAAATACAGAAAATAAAACAAATAATTTCAAAATAAAAAGTCTCCATTGGAATAAACCAAAATACTGTCATTAAATTAGAGGAGCGAGATTAGGTTGTTGATGTTCTAGTGATATCCAGTGGTCTTGAGAAAGTTAAAAAGTATGTGATATAAATCAATATATATAATTTTGTTGTGATGATAACATTTGAAAATAAAAGAATACAAAAGAAGCATGATTGGTATAGGTTTTTCATGCCAATTCATTTAATGGTAGTGCTTCTGCAGTAACATACATTTACCCTTCAGAACAAATATACCGCATGAAACAAATGTAATTAGCAGGCATTAGTACTGGAATAAATGATCCAACTACTGCAAAAAGGTAAGACACTACATGCTGTAAAGAGTATTCAGAGCAAGTAAAGAAAAATGTCCAGAAATTTAAGCCTCGCCCTCAAACATCTTCTTTCTGCCATCCATGCCAGCCTTGTCCTCAACGTTCTTACGCCAGTCACCGACATCTACAACCTGTGAAACCAAAAATGCATGTGTTTGGCTGAAGAATACAATAAAATAATGATAATGAAAATACATTCTTCTGTGCTTTTAAATGATTTTATTAAGTCCAGCTCACTTGCAAAAACAGAGATAGTTTTGTTGTTTTTAAATCACAGGTTAAGTCACTAATCTATATTATAAATATAGCACACCTCTTCTTGTAAATGATACAGAAACAAAGAGAGAGAGAAAAAAACTAATGTTTTAGATTTTAATGTTAAGTTAGTATTAAAAAAAAAAAAAAAAACATTGAGCCCCCACCTCCTCCTTGACCTCCTTCTTCACTTGTTTCAGGTTTGCTCTCAGGTCCAGAGACACCTTGTGTTTGGAGCCGAGCAGAGCCTGAAGCATCTGATCAGCAGACATGCGCACCTTTCTAAGGGCGGGTTTCTTGAACTTGCCCTTCAGGTCAATCACCTTAATCTTAAGATCCTCAATCTGTACACATCAATATGTGCACATCAATTAACGGTCAAAAGTTATTTAAACCCCAATACAGTCAAGGTTATCAAAATGCGCAGGCAAATTACATCAGTATTTTACCTCTTTGTCTCCCTTATGTACTTTGGAATCCAAGTCATATCTCTCCTCATCAACCTTGTCGATGGTGTGGTGCAGCTTCTTGCACAGCTCCTAATGACAAGGTGAATTAGAAAATAACACAAAGTGTATATATTCTGTGTTTCTTCCAGAATGTTAGACTTTCGGGAGTAAGAAGTTTTGGTAAAAAAAAAATTCATTCAGCTATAAATTATAGCTAGTTACACTCATTTCCCAGCATATGGCAATGAGTATAAAAAAATATATATTTGTTGACTTTGGCTATTAGCTAACACTTTCTTTTACATTTAAGCATCCATACTCAAACCTTGTCTTGATCCCACGGCTGTTGTAAGTAATGATCTTATGACACTCAGGTTAAGCATGGACAGCTTTAGTAAGCTTTAGTAAGTAATGCGAGACCGGACCTTACCTCTGAGCCTAAATAAAAGAGAAAACTATCCTTGTATGTTGTTCTTTGCCTTCTATCATGGGGAATCATTCTTCTTTTAATATTTATTCATTGATAATGACACATTAAAGAAGGACAAAGATAAGAGTGAATCAATGAAATCACTTCAGCTGAGCTGTTGGAATGTCTCAAATAAAACCTAACTTCTTATTATTTACTCATCTTAGAGCAAATTATTACTGTACATAATAAATATCAGAATTAATATATAACCAAATAATAAAACACAAAATAAATAAATACAATCAAAAAGATTAAAGAATGTAAATGTTAATTAAATCAAGTTGAATCAAATGGTTTTGGTCTTGGTAATATAACTGAGAGATTGATATTCTAGCCTATATATTAATAGTATAAACCTCAGACATCCAAACCATATAATACAATTTAAATTTGAATGATTGTATTTAATATTTTATATTTTTTATGACACTACTTAATCTGTTATCATATGATTCAATTTTGACCATAAAATGTGACCAACTTATTTGAGTCTGGAGTAAGCATACAATCAATTAATGAATGCAGTGATGTAGAGAAGGATTCTTTTAAGTATCAAGGTTATGGGCAAATCACCTTTCTAGCTTATTTACACATTAGTATAAAAATGTTATTTTTTCCACACAAGTTCTCTTTTTATAATAATAATCACATCACTAATCACTAATTTTTCATTGAAATTAATCGCTCGGTTTGTTTTAATTGTTGCCTTTTAAATGGATGCATCAATCCAAATAGTTCAATAGTTCACCTCTACTATATACTGTAACAACACTTAGAACTCCACTGTCATGTCTTCTAGTTAGTTATTAGGGTTTATGTGTGTGTGCGTGTGTGTGTGTGTGTTTTAAGTAGTTTTTCATAATAAAACTAAATGCATTTGTTGGCTCTTGGTACTTCGTTTGTGTTACATGAATCAGGAAGTTGTTTGAGTATCACTATACGATAAGCATCATTAGTTTGAATGTGTTTAGAGTTGGCACAGTGTGAGTGTAATACTGAATGTGGCATACCTGCAGCTCTTGCACTGAGTGTGGCAAGGTGAGCTCAGGGCAGTTCTGTGCCATGTAGGTCTCCTTGTCAATCTTAGACTGTTTGGCTTCTTTCTCCAGCAAGCCCTTAGCTATCGAAAGCATCAAACTCTGAAAGAAAAACATGCAGTTTGATGATATGTACGTTGTAGTCGCTGTTGTTATTTTTCATCAGTATGTCAATTTTTTTACAAAAGAAAAACACAATTGTTTTTACCTTGAGATTGTGCCTGCGGCTTGAGGTCATCTTTTTTCTAAATGAGAAAAATATTGGAAACAGCATCCAGAATATTAGCAACCAGTACATATACAAACATACATATGCTGATACAAGAGAGTTTCCCAGCTGTGGTTTTTTGATTTTCTGTTTTTTCCCCAGGTTCGGGGAGGTTTAAGGTTTTACAGAGTCTGTAAAAGATCCAAAGATAAAGAAACCTGTAGGGCGCTAAATAGAGCACAAAAATGTAGAATATATAATTACAAAAGAAAATTAAACATCCAGGGGGCACGGTGGCTTAGTGGTTAGCACATTTGCCTCACACCTCCAGGGTTGGGGGTTCGATTCCCGCCTCCACCTTGTGTGCGTGTAGTTTGCATGTTCTCCCCGTGCCTCGGGGGTTTCCTCCAGGTACTCCGGTTTCCTCCCCCGGTCCAAAGACATGCATAGTAGGTTGATTGGCATCCCTGGGAAAATTGACCATAGTGTGTGTGTGAGTGCGTGAGTGAATGAGTGTGTGTGTGCCCTGCGATGGGTTGGCACTCCGTCCAGAGTGTATCCTGCCTTGATGCCCAATGACGCCTGAGAAAGGCACAGGCTCCCCGTGACCCGAGGTAGTTCGGATAAGCGGTAGAAGATGAATGAATGAATGAATGAGTAAACATCCATTCTTCCACCCATTGGAGGGGACACCCAGAATGGGGTGCCAAGCCATCACAGGGCACAATCACACCATTCACACACTATGTACTATTTAGAGATGCTAATCAGTCAGAGTACACAGAGGAAACCCAGGGAGAACATGCAGGGCAGTGGCTTAGAATCAAACCACAAATTAAAGCCACCGTGCCCCCGGACCAAAAGCCCATTTGAAAACATAGGTGAAATCTAATACGTACTCAGACATCTTGACGGCTTCTTGTTAGTTTTCCAGCCCTGAAAATATACATACAGAAAAAGCATTTTAGATATTTCATATTTTATAATAATTAACAGTGTATTTATTTGTATTTCAATATCCTTAAATCCTCAAGTGGAGTTCTCCACATTGGCGATTACTGTTAACCATGTTTCTTTTTGGTTGCTCTGAATGTTATGACTTGCCCAGGAAACCCAACAGATGTTACACACATAACACTTAACACAACATTAATACTATCAGAAGTAGGTGTGCTCAAGTATTTAAAATACTCTTGATGCATATTAATTACACCCACAAGCATGCTAAGGCTTCCTGGAAGCTTGTCGAATATGTTTCATCCTTTGATATCTAATGTCCAACCTCAGCTTCTGGAAAAGTCTCTACAGATGGCTTTAACAGGAGCCCCTGACCCCAACAACCCCCTCCATCATCATCAGTATGCTAATATTAATCAGGGCATGGCTTATCATATTCCACCAACATTTTCTGGACCTTTCATTTTGGCAGATACATGTATGCTATACACAGAGCCACAGCCTTAAATTCACTAAACCAGCTGAGTCAGGGGTATGAACAAAGCTCTACAGTTTCAACTGTTTCTTCTTCAAGATACAGTGAGAAATCTGCACCCTGAGTGCAAAATACACTATTGAACATTTCCCATTTCTATGAAAGCTACTGCATTCCAGGTCTTTATCACTACCAGGCATTCCTGTTAGGCACATACAAGCATCTCTGAACAAATATGACACAAAAAGGTTTAATAAGGTTTAAATTATCACCATTCTGAAATCTGTCACTTAAGAAATATAGCAATACTGTGAAAACGGTAAACTAGGCAACCAAATAAGAATGCCTTATACAGTAAATAACTGCTATGCAAATCTAACATACAATTTATTATGGTAACTCTTAAAAGCCAAATTTAAGCAGCATAGATTTTTTTTCCTGTGGCCAAACATCCAAATATTAAGCTTTTAAAACATTTGTTCTTCTGTGTACATTATGTGTACATATACAAAACATTATGATTCCTAAAGGTTAAAACAAGGATATACCACACAAAAAAAACTTTTGGTATGTCTCATCTCATCATTAATTGCCAAACAATCCATCAGCAAGAGCTAAGAACAAACCAGCAGCCAAGCAGACCTTTTATGACAAAGGAAGATTATAAAGTACAAAGTACAATCAGAGGAAAGAGTGTAGTGCACCTTACGCTCACCTATATGAAAAGTTGTGACAGTGGTGCTGGCTTGATGGAGGAATGGTTCAGGGATATGAGCCACTGGCACCGCAATTACTGGTTGCTAACAGTATATAAGGCTGGCATGGACCTCTTAACAAATACCTCCCACCCTGTTTATGGTAATAAGAGCAAAGTCATTAGTGTGCCAGTGCCCAGAAATACACACTGCATCCAATCTCAGCTAATCACTTTGCTTAAATATAGCCAGGCAAGATCATATCTTAGTTTCAATAAAATATGTATGGGAATGATGGTGACAATATTTAGTACAAAGTGAATAGATTCCACCAAGCATGGTATAAAATCCTATGAAATGTTGTTAATTATGAGCTGAATATTGATTTATTTATTTTTTTATTTTATTTATTTATTTTTTTTTGACAGCTCAGAAATTGTTAGTAGTGGTTTCCAATGTACCTCCTTTCAACTTTTGCATTCAGTTTATTTCACAGGAAGGTGCAATTGCTAATTAATTCAATAAGGTTTTGATTGTATTTCTGTATTTTCTTTCTTTTTTAAGTATCTCATAGCAATTTTCATTGCATTTCTCTTTCGAGCCCTGCTTAATAGTGCCCGCAACCCACCACTGCCCTCAAGAGCCTCTGTCAGGAATTTGTTCATATGAAAGATGGCAGGAAATCAGTCAGAAAATCTTTCATCTTAATGAATTGCTTAAGTCAATAGTATCAAACATATAATATAGTAAGAAACAAAACTTCTAAAATAACTTTTAAGATCTTTTTCTAAGCCTAATCTGAGCATATAAAAATAGCTATACATGCATAAATATTGTATAATACAAGTAAAAGTATGTTCTAAAGAGGCTTCAGGACAAAAATGCAGGCTGAAATATGTGACAGTCATAGAGGGAAATGGTTCATTGGTTACTGTTTCTAGATTTCTAAAGTGGTTCTACTTGGAACCTGTTTAAACAAAACTCTGACCAGGGTTCTACTTCAGACATTAAATAGCTTCCTAGAGAGGCAAAGGAAAGGAAAACTGAATGTGCTCATAGACAATAAACCTAAAGTAAGGTCACTCTAGAGATGGGAGAAGACTAGAAATCTCAGCCATGTGGGAACATTTAGCAGAAACCCTACAATTAAAAGTGTTCTTCAAACCTCAACCGTTTCTATGTTAAAGACTAACAAATACAGCTCTTTTGGGAGGCTAAGATCTCTTATTTATCCAATGGACCCCTAATAGAGCCATCGTCTCTGGCCTCTTTCAACATCTCTGGAAAAAAGTTTATTGGCTTTAAAATATTTTTGAATATTCAGTTTAACAAGGCTTGCATTTATATGATTGTAGTCTATCCTTTGCATGAAAGTTTAAATACTGCCCTCAAATGGTCACTTAAACTAATGCACCCTCTAGCCATAAATCAGGACTACACTAAAATCCTGGACAGTGATTGGCTGACACCTGTAGCCACAAGCACAGAGCGCACAGCAAGGATGGAGCAGGTAGATGCATGAAGCAGAGGTTTATCTGAGGATTATAAACATTTTCAGACAGATTTGGCATTCATTGGATTCATTATCGTAATCATAAAACAGAATTTGTTTTGTTTTTGTTCATTTTCTAAAAGATACGACCACGTTCTTTATGTATTCTACAGGGGCGGTTCTAGGATTTCATCTTTAGGGGTTTTTGCCCTCAGTGAGAATTTAAAACAAGAAAAGATTTATATTATATATTATATGACTACATAGTAAGCCAAAAGTTATGGTATTATTTAATGGCAAAAGTGGACACCAAAATTTTATGCATGATGTAATGATGTCAGTCTTGAACCAAATCAGTTCATGTATGTGTGCATTGTCTACAAACAGTGTGTCCGATGAATGCAGTCATTAATAAAAAAATATTCACAAGACAAAGACCAAATCAATAAATGTTATTTTTATTTAGTATTGAATTGATTGTTTGCATTAATATTTTGTTTGTGCTACAACTCTGATAATAAGAATAGTGAAATTTCACTGCTTTTGGTTGCCGTCTTTGCGACTTTCCGCCGATTATCATTATAGATAAACGCCTCCAGCTCTGACTGCGCGTGCACCGCAGTCCGGTCAGATAAAGCAGACAGCTGATGACGCACTTTTGAAAGACTACAACGCACGCGCGTAAAAGCAAAGTAAAAAAAAAAAAAATTCGCTCTTGGATCAAACTGATAAATAATTTTCTTTCCCATCAACGACATATCCTGCATTTTAAATTCATTTTTATTTTTTATTTTTGAAAGAAAAAATTATACTTATAGTTTTAGGGTGGCTGAGATCACAGACAGGGGGCTGAAGCCACCCTAAAAAGGTCTAGAACCGCCCCTGGTATTCTAAATGAAGGGAATATTTGGACTGTACTATTTTATCAAGTAATTGCCTTAATACATGCTCATGTCATGCTCATTAGCTAGAATGTAATAATTCCCTTTCTTTCTTCATGGAAAGGGAAAAAAATCGGGTTATTAAATGCAGTTCAGGGGAAAAGTGCAAAACATTTTGGGAGTTAAGTGTAGTCACTTTGTCCTGTCCAGTAATTCTATAATTTACTGTCATACATTAAATTATATTTCCTTTATATTTGATTTAATGAGTCTCACTGGATTAACTGTCAAAATAAAAGCATGTCTTTTAGTTTATATTTTGTGCGTGTATAGCTTTTATATTTAATTTCCTTTCATTTAAATTGTTCAGATGTGTGTGTGTGTGTGTGTGTTTCAGTACATTGTGTCTTTCTTTGCAAATAATTGTGTTCCTGATGTCAGAAACAAGCCAGTGTTAAAATTAAAACTTCAAAATTGTTAGTGAATTGTTAAAATTGTTTTGCTGTCTTGCATGTATATTTGAATATTTAAAAATGAATGCCAAAATAAACATGTAAATTTTATGTGTCTGTGTCTTTAGTTTATAATTAACTGTTAATGACTTTTCACTAACCTCAACTAAGCATAAGACTTATAAGAAAAAGGGAAAGCCAATGACTGTATACAGACTCTATAATAACAAGACAGTGGGTAAACTTAGAAAGCCGTACCTGCAGTTCCAGACGTGACCGATAGATGTCAGTGTTTCTCTGCGTAGCTTTTCAGAGTTCCGACCAGGAGTGATTCATGTCTTCACCTGCTGTCTTCATTAGGGCCTCTGCAGCACTATTAAATTAAAAACCAGTCACAAGTATCCGTTACAATTAGTTGTTCCAGTTATATTTAGTGGTTAGTTTTGTGGGTTCAAATGAAGTCGCCAGCAAGATGATTGAGTTGCCTTGGCATGTGTACGATTAAAAACTTCAATGTCAACAGAGACATTAACAAGACATTTGGCAGACCAGGTAGAGAGGAAAGAGAAGTGTTGCATGACAGATTGAAAGTCAACTTACCAGACAACTCTCTGAAATGCTCGTTAAGCCTTGATTAACTGATAAATCCTCTCGAGCCATCCCTGCAGATGTGCATGAAGAAATGAACCATTTTTCTTTTGAGAGGTTTAAATGTCTCTTTCTCACCCATTCTGATCCACCCGATTTAACTCATTAACTAATTATTAAGACTTTTATGAGTTTATTCAGGTGTGTTAGAACAGGTAAAAAAACAAAACATTCTCATGCTTCTCATGCCTGGGTTTAGGGACCCTGAATCCTTTGAACGATGTTTAAATCCCTGACATTTGTATTTTGTCCATAAAATGTCAGAAACCCTCTGACACCAAGTGCACAGATTCAGACAAACTACAAGAATCGTTAAAATACTTCCGATATTTATTTATCACTTGTAGCATGTTTGTACAGTACTTACTATTCAGCAGACAGGAACTAAACAGGTGACTTTCTGGTTTGAAATATATTATCCTTAGATCATATACAAAAGAATGATGGCCTATTATGTGGCAATATTAAATAAAGGTACACTGCCTGCTTTACTAGTAAAAAACAATCAACTGCATTGTGCTATGAGGTAATTAGGAGGTCTCGAACATCTTCTTCCTGCCATCCATACCAGCCTTGTCCTCAATGTTCTTACGCCAGTCACCAACTTGCTCTGCAGACTGTAAAATATATACAAAATAAACAACTTGACACCAAGTCATTAAATGTTTCAGTGTCTTACAAAGTCAAGAGACCATAAAATGAATATCCAAGCAATGACATCACCAGAAATGGTCATCACATGTCGCTTTGAAGTCTATGTTTATACCCACCTCTTCTTTGACCTCCTTCTTCACTTGTTTCAGGTTGGCTCTCAGATCCAGGTTCACCTTGTGTTTGGACCCGAGCAGAGCCTGAAGCATAGAGTCTGCAGACATGCGCACCTTCTTCAGAGCTGGCTTCTTGAACTTTCCTTGCAAATCTTGAACTTTAATTTTCAGGTCGTCTATCTGTTCCATGCAAACAGATCAAAAGCGATACAGTATTTCATGCACTGCCGATGATAAAATGCTACAATTTGTTTTTCTGTAGCAGAGCATCCATACCTCTTTGTTAGACTTGGACACTTTGCTTTCCAGGTCATATCGCTCCTCATCTATTTTGTCGATCCTTGTGTGGAGCTTCTTGCACAGCTCCTGCATTCCATCATTATGAAAATTAAGTTTGTTAGTAAGGTGCAAATCATTAGTATGCCTTTAACCATTCAAATGCACACCTACCATGTTAAATACACAACTAATGTTTGCTAGGTTTATCTTCTATTTAAGTCATAATGAAAACACATATACATATAGATTAGCATGTGAATCCACCTGAAGGTCAGCAAGAGATCCTGAGAGTTCCAAAGGTGGACAAGTCTCATCCATATAAGTGTTCCTTGTGGCTTCTGCTGCAACTGCTTCAGCTTCTAGAAGACCTTTAGCAATGGAAAGCATCAAGCTCTGGAGAACACAAGTAAAAGTTTAGATTTAATTTTAGACAAACGATACATGGGCATAGTAATAATAAGATGCAATGAGGGTATTGTCAGCAATGGCAATAGTAATACTGATCAACCTTCAGTTGATGCTTCCGACTCGAGGACATCTTTTTTCTTTTCAGTGGGAAAAAATATAGAAGAGAGAAAAAAAAGAGAAAACAAGGTATTAGAAAAAAATGCAGTGTAAGGAACAGAGTATTTAAGAGATAAAACAACAAATCAAACACTATCACTTTCAGTAATTTAGATTAGAAATCTTACTCTGACATCTTGCCTTCTTGTTTTATTCAGATCCTGTGGGGAAAACAAGTTGTATTTGTTAGAACTCAGGGAAAAAATGTTTATTCTCTGTTTTAAATACAACAGTTTTATATACAACACTCCCAGCTTAATTCAAATTGCTGAGAAATTCTGTTTCAGGAGAATATTTACAGTATAGGCAAATCGCAAGCTTTTTGGGAAATATAAACTAAGACAGACATTCCTAGACGACATTGTGAGTTAACAAAAAAATCCATTAGCAGATATGATTAAACTTGTATATATTTTTTCTTATTTCTTATTCAGCCAATTGACACTATTCATTCTTTAAAGGCTTAAAAGCATTTGTTCACAAAGTCATCTAGACAATAATATTAGCCATGCATGGAACTCAGATGCTCGATGTCTGGGTCTGCTGATCTAGATGGTGTTGATATTCTTTGGAAACTAATACATGATAGACTTCAAGAGCAGAGTCCTCCAATAGAGACAGAATGAAAATCCCTTCTAATTTAAGTTAAGGCTAGTAAGTGTTAGAGGCCAGCTGTTCACTTCATATCCCTCTTATGGTGATATGCTTATCTTCAAGGACACATTTATAACCTCACTTCTTGGTATGTGATATCGACCCTGACATTTGAAATTCTGTGTATTCAAATGATAACAAGTGACTAACATGAAGAAATCTTAAACGAATCAAATATGGCATGAATAATATATATTAGCTTTTACCTGAATTTGCATAATTAAGGAAAACATCTGTCTGAACTAATTTGGATATCAGTATAGCATTGCTTGGCTCCAGATACATCCTTCCCGTTTTACACTTACATCAGACTGCTATAAAATGTCATACTCTTAATTACATCATGGAACAAATATGATGCAAGATATGTATTTATGTATTATTTTACAGGTTGACATATACACTGATAACTGATAGTCACAGCACGCGCACCATACAAGAACATTGCCGACTGAACCCTTTGCACAAGTATAAGGTTTCAGAATATTATATAAACTCATAAATCTTCTAGCACTACATCTAAAAATCATAAATCTAAAATTTAAATGCACTGTGACTGATAAGTATCTCATAAAATAATTCTAACCACAAATCTTTTGATTTGAACATAAAGACAAATTCTATATAGATAAATAAGAATAAATCTATTGTAATTAAACTTTATATAATTTCGAAAAAGCACTAATTTACAAGAAAATTTTGGTAAATTAATTTACTAAGAAACTCTAAATCTCAGCAATAATAAAGTATGGAAATCTTTATTATTGCATTAGCCACTCTAGTTACCACATCACCAAATATTGCTGAAAAAAAAAAACATTGTATTTTATGTCAAAACTCATTTGACAAAATACAATTCTTTTCTTCTGTTATTACAGATCAAATTAAAATCTGCCATTGCTTTCAAGAAAATCCTGGAAGATTGGATTTATCATAAGGTTCCAAAGGGAAAGAAATACTGTCCAAAACCATAAAATCCATCTGCTGCTAAAGAGAAGACAAGCTGCATTCAGGATAGACAGATGAGAGGTTTTCACCTAAGAGAAGAAGGCGGTAAGTATGATCCAGAGAGACTGCCACGGGCTACTGAAACACCACGGGGGTTTTAATGACATTGTATGATGGCTCAGCAGAACACTGCATTTCTCTTTATGGAATTGGTGTGCCACTCAGACCAACAGATCAGCATGCATCTGAAACTCTAGCCTTAACCCCTCCCTTTAACCTTAATATAAATATCTCTTCCTTTAAGACGTTTTTCTTATTTTATGACTTGTTATATATCTTGTTAATGTCCTGCTGTGAGCTGAGATTTATGGTCTTAGAAACTGTACAACTGCTCATATAATTGTTTTCCAGATTAGTAAAGGAAAGAGGACAATGTTGGAAAGCAGACACAGCATTATTAGCTATTCTCTTGTTATAGAGTTAGTTTTAACCTTAATCTATTTCAGAACAAGATATAAACTTTATTAAAAGTTATTTGCTTTGTGTTGTTTAGAAGATATTAGAGATATCTTCTGCTGAAGGACGAAGCTCTATGAGCAGGATGGACAGCACACTCTAGTGTATGTTAGTATATAAATGCATTTTGTCCCAAGTATTACTTACCTCTAAAGTAAAGCCATCTGGTCTAGATCTGAATGTGAGAAAAAATACTTTTAAACAAATATCTTCTATTCAGTAAGTAATATTTGTCTTTTCAAATACATATTTTAAGTAACAGACATGCTTAGTGAGAAATTACTTACATTTCTTCATAAAGAAACTATTGACAAGAAAGCAGAAAGGTTGTATGTATTCATGAATTTAATCATTCTTCATTCAAATAAATCAGAAGTGACAATTTTTTATCAACTTTTTAAATTTATTTGGAAAACGTGTTCGCAAGCATTTACAACGATATTGTTGTGAAAGCACAAAACGTGTTAAAGATGGAAAGAGACACTTGCTTAAAAAACATTCATGAGATGGGTAACCTGTGACCAGTGTATATATAGAGTCTGTAGAGTCATTACTACAAGTAATACATGTTTGAGCTGGTATTTAGTTATGTCACTGAGAGACAAATGTTTGGTCAGTTGTTTCATGACTCAGTCTCAAACATCTTCTTCCTTCCACCCATGCCAGCCTTATCCTCAATGCTCTTACGCCAGTCACCAACATCACGCAGTTCCTTATCCTGTGAAAATAAGGAGAAAAGTGAATAGTTGATTGTATCATTTATAACTACTGGTGCATCAAAGACATTTTCAAGATGTTCAGGCTGTTAAGTTGCAAGCCAATTTGTTTTTTTTTTTAGGCAGGTTTTGTTAAACATGAGACATTTGCTTTTAATGAAGAATATTTCTCTGTGTGGTGATCAGCATCAATATACACATGGATGATTCTTCAGAATGAACCTCATATTTGAAATCAATGCATGTCCGGAACTGCTAGAAATAATAAATACATGACCCGCACATGATTGAATAGTATAATCGAAGCCCCACCTCCTCCTTGACTTCCTTCTTCACTTGTTTCAGGTTGGCCCTCAGGTCCAGGTTCACCTTGTGTTTGGAGCCGAGCAGAGCCTGAAGCATGGCATCAGCTGACATCCGCACTTTCTTCAGAGGAGGTTTCTTGAACTTGCCCTTGAGGTCTACAACCTTTATGTTCAAATCTATAACCTATTGACCGACAGAAACAATCAGTGTGCATGAGATTGATTATGCCGAAGGGGCATTAAAATAATTGATAATTGATTTAAGAAAAAAAATGAGAAAACTTACTTCATCCACAACCATTTTAGCTTTGCGTTCCAGATTGTACCGTTCTTCATCAATTAAAATAATCTTTTCATGTAGCTTACTGCACAGTTCCTGAGGCATAGGGTATATAAAGAATAATTAAAGCACAGTCATATAATATTTATTAATCTGAATTAACAATCATTTAATCTGGACAGAAACAGACTCCAAACACAATAATACAGAATGATAATTGGGACACTACAGTCCTTGACAGGACCGCACAACTTAATGTTTTCCTTGAAGCTAAATAGGAAACCTCGTTGTAGGATTTTACTTAATCTTCTTTATGTTTAAAGTCCCAGATAGACAGCCCAAATAAACATATAATGTACTACCTTTACATTTTTAGCAAGTGATTAGATGGCCTTATCCAGAGCAGTGTATAAAAGTACATTATACTAAAAATAAATCAGCATTTATTTATTACAACATGTCCCTAAATATTTATTTAAGGTTTTGCTTTCTGCTGGTTTTAGATTGCTTAATTAATAAAAATCTAAGATTTATTGATTATTTGTTTTACATGGTTTATTACATTTAAGAATATGGCTTAATAGTTCCAGTACAGGAATCTCAGTATCCCTACTGCAGGCAACTTTTATTAATTAAAACTAAAGTGTGAAATAATGTCAATAAAGGGAACCTTCGTGTAAATTTTGTTAATTTTTTTATTTAACGTCTAAGAATCTATATATCTATATTAATAGAATAAAGTCGTTCATACCTAGTGGAAAAGTTGGTATGAGATTTACCTTTAGGTCCTCTTTGCTGCTGCTGGGTAAACAAAGAGGAGGACAATGCTCTTCCATGTACTTCTTCCTCTCTTGCACTTTCTCTACAGCTTCAGCTTCTAACAAGTCTTTTGCAACCTGAAGCATTGAGCTCTGAAGACATAAGTTATAAGACACACAATCAATCTGAGGATATGTTCTTGCTTCATTTGCCCATGCTCAAGAGTTTTATATGTAACTGTATTACTGTATACAGTATGTGCTACATCAATAGTGGCAAAATTGTTCCAGTCTAAACAATGATATGTACCTTCAGGCTGTGTTTCCGACTCATGGACATTTTTTTTTTACTAGAACAAAAACAGAGATGTGAGATTTTTTTTCTTTATTTCTATAATTACACAATGACACTAATTTACATCAAAAAGTATGAGTAAAATATTAGGTATAACTTTCAATTTTCGTGTCCTTAATTCACTACAGTTAATGCGACTGTGCACATGCATATTTCTCATGAGATCAGGGTCCCTTAATGCTAAGTTCTTTAGCACTGCTTCTTAGCTTGGAGAGTGACTCAAAAACATTACTCACTCAGTCATGTTGGCTGCTTATCTTTGTTCCCTATTGACAGCAATACAAAGAATAAGCACATACATTGTATGCTTATGGTGTATTCTTGGAAGGACAATGGTGTGTTAGACATATTGGTATAATTAATGTTCTGCAGAATCTAATTATTAAGAAAATGTCAACAGTTAAGTAATGAATTTGGCCTTAATTTTTTATTTTTTTTTTGCAGTAAAATGTCAATGATCTTTTAGAAACTGATTTTGCTTTGTGACCTTTAAAGAGAAACTTTTGAAAGCTTAGACCACTGAGAAAATCTGAACTGGAACTTGGAAAGCATACTTTACAGAGCAGAGTGCAAGTTCAAGTTAATGTTCAAGTTCATCCACGTCAGCTACCAATAGTTATGTTTTTAAAGTGTCACAGGCACATGAGCAGAACCATGATTCTAAATCTGAGACGTGAGCAGGCTCTGTGGCCTCAAATCCCTCCTTGACTGATATTTTCTTATTGAGGTCTCTGCAATGTGACACCGCAACTGTTGTATGTACCCAAGAGACAGACTCGGCCTTATGGAACATCTTTGAGATGTCCAAGACATTAGAGTAGTGGTCAGAAATAACTCAGCGTCCTTTATTCCTTCACAACTGACTCCATTCTTAGCCTTTATTTATCTGGTGTGGAGCAACTGAGTAGGCTGACTGTCTAACTGATGACTGATTAACTGCTTTAGTCTGTTCAGATGGTCATCGTGCTCCTTAACTACATGCTTAGAAGGCTGATAGAAAAGACAGTTGTCAGGGCATGTAAAACCTGTCCTTTTTTAGACAGAGGGGCAAATTTTAGAGGCTAGAGAACACTAAAAATGAGATCACTTAATTCTTCGGTTGAAGTGGTGTATAGACTAGGTGATGGATTGCATATATTTTTTAAACATTTAAACTCATACTCTACTATTTTAACATTAGAAGCAAACTACATTTTTTTTGGACAGACACTATTGTAAACTGGCTATTACACATGTTAGAATGTGGGTGTTGACAAGAAGTAAAAGTTTGCAGTATCATTTTCATAATTTATTGCCAAAGGAGGTGTAGGCTTTCAAAGTGCCACATCATCACTTCGTATATTAAGCACGCATCTTGGCTCTCTCTGTCCACTCTTCACTAAAACACACAAAAGATGTTCACCAAGCTCAATGCATTTTAACTGTAATTTCATTATGTATATTTGAAAATAAATTAAGCATTACCCAAGTTATGCTTAAGATATACGTTAATGTTCATTTTGCAGTAAAGATGCACAAGTATACTAGCAGCAAAAATAACAATAATGTAGAAGTGATGTAAGAACGATGCAAGACTGCACAAAAATGGAAGGGATGAAAGCACAGCAAAATAAATCAAAGAATAAGAAGAAAGAAGATGCAAGATATCATTTACCTTACAGACAGATGAGAACACAGAGGGTCGTAAAGTGCTACTGTCAAGAGAAGACACAGGCAGCTGACAGGCAAAGAAGTTATATATTGCATTCTCTGATCGCTCTGTAAATCCTGCCTTTCTCTTTATGGAAATGGATTACAACCAAACCAATGGGCTGACAAGGTCATGAAATACAGTACTTATGGCTTCTTTCCCTGCTTCTTCAATATAAATAACACATCCTACAAGATTATTATTGTATTTATTAGTAATTTTCTCAAGCAAAACCACCCTAAAATAGCCTTGGAGATCATCGAGATCATCACCATCATCGCAGTGAACATACTCTAAACTTACATGAGTACTCCAAATAATTTTGATATTTCAACTGTTTCTAATAACACCACTGACAATGCTATTGTAGTTGATGGGCTAGAAATTGTTGTTGGCATTAAGGGGACAGCCTTCTTTGACTGATCGTTATCAGTACAAAGATCAAAATGGTGACTTCTCTAAGCATGGTAAGGTTATGTTCTGTGTTCCACAAAGTTTTGTTTTAGACTCACTGCTCTTCTCCTTATATATGCTACCCCTTGGTGCAATTATAAATGTAAACATCCTATTAGCTTCCACCATTATGCTGATGACACACAGCTATATCCTTCAGCTAAGTCAGATGACAGACACCAGCTTATTATGACTGAACCTATTAACTTAACTTCCTTCTGCTTAACTTTGACAAGACAAAAGTGTTCATACTAGGAGCACATAGAGCCAGAAGCTTTCTTATTACAGAGTAACCCAGGATCGTCTTTCTGTTTCATTGCTTATCAGTAAAAGACCTTGGTGTGATTATTGACTCTATCATTTAAAACTCACGTAAATATTTCTTTTTTCTCAGAAATATTGGGAAGATAAGAAATATGATTTGTTACCCACTAGGATGTATTATAGTAATGCTTTACTGTCTGCATGTTCAAGTAGGAGCATAAATAAGCTCCACTTAGTCCAGAACGCAGCATCTGAGGATATGAGCACATCACACTCCATTGGCTCCAGTCAAATTATACAATGATAATAAAATACTATTGCTGACCTCTAAAGCACTGAATGGTCTTGTGCCACAGTACCTGAGTGATCTTCTGTTTTTTTATGATCGGTCACGCGTACTTTGATCAAAATGTGCAGTTTGTTGGATAGTGCCACAAGTACAAAAAGCTACAGATGGGGGCCAGAGCTTTTTCTTAGTCCGACAATTATGAAACAGCCTTCTAATTAGTGTCCGGGATTCAGGCACAGTCTGGCATTAGTTAAGCCTAATTTTATGAATTAGTTTAACCTTTTTTATGAATAGTTTTTCTTAGAACTCTTAATTGCACAATTACACTTGACTACAAACTGTTGTAGAAAGGACATTATTTACAGTTACATTATTACTGTCCAGTGTAAGCCAAATGAGGAGGGGTTCCTATCTGAGCCTGGATTCTCTCAAGGTTTCTTCTTCATATATCATCTCAGGGAGTTTTTCCTTGCACCCGTCTCCTCAGGCTTGCTCATTGGAGATAAAAGTTAACAATAAACTGTGGCTTAATTAAACATTTAATTTGAATACATTTTTATTTCATGTTTCTATATTTCTGTAAAGCTGCACTGTTAAAAGCTCTATATAAATAAATGTATAACATTACAATCATTATAGATTAATATATACATATATTCATATAATTTACATATATAATATATAGTAACTATAGATACTGTTGTAGATATTAATACAGTTATTATAGATACTGTAGTAGTGATTACACCTCTATTATTATAGATACTGTAATTTAAATGATGCTGCTTTTAAAGATATTTTAGCTTTTAGAGACAACTTTCTTGTTCAGTTTAATTGGTTAGATTAATTGGTTATACTATAACTGGTAACAGAAGTCAAACACATCATCCAAAGGGAGATTGGAAATGGCACTAAAAAAATGTCAACTTTTTGTCAAGGATGCTATAAATTTAGTGTCCATAAAATCCACAATAACACAACACAATGGCTGTGTTAATGCTAGGAGGACAAGGGTGAACATAAATGGTGAACACATGTTGTAAATATATAAAAGTAAGTATATGTAGCTTTACTCTCAGTGGTTTCTGACCTGTCAGACACCCTGTAGATAATATAAGATATAAACATTACTTACCATAAACAGAAGAATGTCCTGAAATCTTCCATCATTTGAACCATACTTTATCTTGTAAGACATGAGAAACAGGTTAATTAAAAAAGGATAACCACAGTGTCAACACAAAACACTCTATTACTTTATTTAAATTATGTTGCTTACCTTGTGTTATGAATTTGAATTACTACACAAAATAGATAATAGGTAATTAATATGCAAATTTCAAATATTTATTGTGAGGTATAGATATTAGAGACAGCTTTTTAATCATTGTGTGTATTAATTTGTTACTAATACCAATTATTAATTACTAAAAATTGTATCAGACATCAGTTACATCATCCAAAGGGAGACTGGGAAATAGCACTAGATAAATTACCCAAAACTAAAAATTGATCAAATACCTCGTCTTATATTTTATTAAAAAGTAATAAAATATAAGCAACGGCCCTGCACTCTTATCACCCCGGCCCAGGTTCGATTCCCAGGTAGATAACTAACCCAGCCACTGAGGGGGTTAACTCTCAGTACTAGTCCTAAGCCTAGCCAAAAGAACAACAATAATAAAATTATAATCAATAAATGCAGATTTTATTGACCTTTCATTAGGATTTACATAAATTAAGACAAGAAGGCAAATGTAAACTTTAAATTGTTTATTCATGCATTGGAAAATTTAATTACCAACACAAATGTTCAGTATGAAGTTAAATTTTAACTAGGCAAAGTACAACTTAATTCTGAAACTTCTATTTTGAAAATATTACTTTTCTTGTTTAGCTTTCTCATTTGAAACATGCCCATATACTAAACCTGACATTTCCAGTCCTCTAGCAGCAGCATACGACAGTTATTCTGTAGAAGCAGTGAAGACTAGACTACATATGATTTAAGACTCAGACTCAAACATCTTCTTTCTGCCATCCATGCCAGCCTTGTCTTCAATGTTCTTACGCCAGTCACCGACATCACGTAGTTCCTTATCCTGTGATTCAAACAAACATTAGTATATTTAAGTGTTAAATAAATTTCTGTTATACATTAGTAATACTTTTATATCCCTATATTGTTAAATGATACAGAAACAAAGAGAGAGAACCATGTTTTAATGAACTAATGTTTTAGTTTTTAATGTTAAGTTAGTATAAAAAAATAAACAAACAAAAATATTGAGCCCCCACCTCCTCCTTGACCTCTTTCTTCACTTGTTTCAGGTTTGCTCTCAGGTCCAGAGACACCTTGTGTTTGGAGCCGAGCAGAGCCTGAAGCATCTGATCAGCAGACATGCGCACCTTTCTAAGGGCGGGTTTCTTGAACTTGCCCTTCAGGTCCTGAACTTTAATCTTCATGTCCTCAATCTTGAGTGATGCACAAGAATAGTCACACAAACAACCGTAATTATAAATGTTGTTTATTGAGGGTCTCTTGTCTCATGTGAAGTCTAAACTGTACCTCCTTAGAACTTTTGTTCACTTTACTCTCCAGATCATATCTCTCTTCATCAATCACATCAATCTTATGGTGAAGTTCTTTGCACAGGTCCTGTAAATAACCCACAGGCATTACAGCATGCCATTAGTTTTGAGATATATAGGTATACGTATATAGATCTTTTTATTTTTTAAATATCTGGCATAAATTAATTACACATATCTTAGGAGAAAAAAGGCCTAAATCCTTGCAGGATGTACTTACCTGAAGCGCTTGTAAGCCACTTGGCATAGATAAAGGAGGGCACGTCTCTGCCATGTGCCTTTTCCTCTCTTCTTCTCTTTCCTTTGCTTCAACCTCAAGCAAACCTTTAGCGATTGAGAGCATTAAGCTCTGAAGCACAGAGTTATAATCAGTTTCATTGCATTCCTTCCTCACAACAAAATTGTAGATTGTCCAAATAAATGCTTGAATACACAGGAAAGACAATCATTTATAATATACCTTCAGATTATGCTTGCGACTCGAAGACATCTTTTTCCTTAAGAATATGGATAAGAATAGTGAACTTGTTTAGAGTCACGATACATATCTTAAACTCCAGTATAGTATTTCCACTAGTTTATTTCACAAATACATGGCTTACAATATACAGAAAATCTAAATTCTCATACGTTTACTTTCTACTTTATATGTAGCTGTTTATATGAATTGTTGTATATCTACACTGTATACCTAGATGACAATGATAAATAATAAAAGGATTCCATGGTACTTACTCTGACATTTTGGCTGGATTTTTTTTTTTACACCCTGTAGTACAAATGGAAGGTTAATTTTTATTACAATACTAACCATATTCAATAAAACAAGCATAGCATAATTAAAATAAAATGTAAATATTGGAAAATTAAAAAAAGTCTTTAGAAATCAGCTGACCCTTGAAAAAGGAGATATTGTAATATGTACTATTACTTGTACTTGAAAAATAAATAGTAATGTCATTTAAAAACCATTGAGGGTCCTTCAACAGGAACAAGCAATTACACAGTTTAGTATATTTTTAATTAAAGTGAAGAGCTATTAATGAATCTGGGAGAAAATTCCAAAATACACTACAAGATTTGATGGAATTGTTCTAACAGAAAACAAAAAATAAAGACCTTTTTTTTGTGATCAAATATGCTTAAAAGTAAAGTCATTTTAAGGATGAGAGAGTAAACACTATACCGATTACACTAACACTGAACTGCAAAACTCTGCTCAGCTTTTTCACAATTCATTTGCAGATACTTCAGACTTTAGCAGTCACTTGTTATATTCATCTGCTATGATTTTAATTCTAGCATGTACAATCATACTTACTATATACACAAACTATTCATTGCTGTTTATGAAGGTACCACTGCTTTATACGGAACCTTCTAAATACGATAAATACAATACTGCCATATCTTATTTATTGTTAAATTCTGTGCAGGAAAAACACACAAATTAGAATGGCATTGTACTCTGTATTCATGCCAGTAAACATCTCAGTGATATTCCAGAATGCTTCCATAAAAAAAATAGTAATAATAATAATGGCATCAACATCTTTTCAAATATTTTAAGAATATCACATTTAATTTTTTTTTCTTTTTTAATAATAATCCGAACACAATTCTTTGGAATCCTTATTTTGGCATGTAGTGTGGAAATCAGTTTAAGATGCTATATTTGGGTGAGTGTGAGGTTCTTCACATCACTGGCATGAAAGGCTTGCTTTTTTGGATGATTGTCAAAAACCTAATACCACTTCAGAGTCCACCTGGCCTTCTAGAAATGTCCTGAGATGGCTAAGATGACCAAGACATTAGTGCCTGTGGTTTATAAAGCAGCTTAGGATTTATACGATAAGGCTGTGTAAGCTTTTCCAACATAGCACAAACTGGTGACAAAAAAGCATTTACATTTCATGCAGCTTATCAAGAGTGTTTACTAAATTTAAGGACAAGAAAGTCATTCTGATGTTGAAAACAACTCAACAACTCTAGTAACTAAAGCATAAACAGCAAATGAAAAAGTGTGGCATTTTCTTCGGTCATTATTTCAAATGATACACATCATCGCCTCGCCTACAAAGCCAGCCACCACAGATGTCGATAATGTGAGTTATGATCATCTCCCATGATCATCTTTTTCACTCATACAAAGCTCTTTGAATACACATCTGCTTCAAGCTATCCAGTATCCATCACATTGCATGCACATCACAAATGCCATCTGAAGCCTCATATTTACATGTGTAGCATTTGGCGATGCAACAAAATAAACACAGCCATATCAGTTTCTAGAGATCAGAATCTTGAGGAATGTTGTTTCTATAGCACAGCTCAACACACAATTTATCATCCAGCAGATATGTAAATTGATATATAAGCTACTTAACTTGTGAACTAGCTAACTTACCAAGTTCTGCCTAACTTACATGAGTTATGAGAGTTACAGAAACGCTTCTATCCAAATGCATACACAATCATGTAAAATTGGCATCTATAGCTTTATAAATGTAAATTTAAATTATTTTTACATTATTAGTAAATTATCATAAATTAATATATTAAACTGAAGAACGGCACTGTAAACTGTGTTTTACTGCAAAACCAGTAAATACCCTCCAGATCAGCAAAACCATGTCAGACAACACCGTCCGAACAGCTACGGTGCTAATCCAAAATCGCGAATGCAGCACAAACACTGAAAGAACAGCTGCAGCACACCACAGAGCAAGTGACAGAAAGTGCGAACGCAAGCGCTCACCTATGAGAGGAAGAAGGTGAAGAGGAGCTCACAGCTGACAGAGTTGGGGGACAACTTTGACTGCTGCAGGAAGCTGGCATTATCTGAAGGTTTATATTGCATTCCCTGATGGTGAAGGAAGTCCCATCTTCCTCTTTATGGAAGTAGTTTCACTCAGAAGCCAATGGGCTAGCAAGCACCTGAAACATTAGATGGAAACCTCCAACTCCTCCCTGCACTTCCATTAATATAAATAACCCTTCTTTCAAGATAGTGATCCTTATTTTTAATTATTTATACAAACTACACCCCCATTATCAGAGGCCAGGGGTGGGGGGGCCAACAGGATCTGCCAACTAGAGCTGGTAGAGGTTTCTTAATGAAAGACTTTCAGATGGCCATAAAGGAAGACGTGAGCTGCATTTGGGACGATGCAGGATTAAACATGGACATAAAGGGCAGAAGTGACTCCTTCATGAAACAATGTGACTGTAGCAATAAGTGATACGAGGACATGTGATGGAATGGTATATAAAAACCCAGCGGCATGTGGAAAAGGAAACAAACACAAATTTACCAAACATGTCAAAATTTAGTGCTCCTTTGATTTCCATGAGCTCTTTGTTCTTAGTTAGATGTCTCAATGTCCCATCTGTGTTAAGTGGCTGTGGAAAAGAGATTTGCTAGTTGTCGTTATCTCACTAATTGGAAGAACAGAGTCAGAGAGGCATACTCAGCAAGAGTTCTGCAGAAAATTAAAGGAATGGAGCCAGAGAATTAATATCAAGGCACACACACACTCTCACACACTCACACTCGCACACTCGCACACACAACCACAGCCAGGATGAACATAAGGGCACATTCACATATACACACATGAACATGTGTGAGTGTGAGAGGATATCTCTGGGTGGATTGTCGGGGTTCAAACTGTTGAAGGACAATTCTGAACAGATTGTGTTTAAAGTGAGCTATGTAGCTCAGTCAAGAATATAATGATGAACTGCTCATGTCTTGATGTAAAAGAGCTTTGATTACCACTGTAATTTGAACAATGATTTAAAATAATTTCAGCCGCAGTAACTATACAATGTACAGTAACATCCAGTGACAATCACATGATCAGAGGTGACATAAAAAGAGGCAGTGTATAGAGCGCAACTGCTAAGTAATTGGTGACAAAGGGATAGCACTGTTAACAGTGTTTGAGCTATGATTTAAAAATGGAGAACAAATTGTGAAATTTGACCGAGTCACTGCGGAAGTGAATTCCAAGGTTTAAGTGTCAAAAACACAACACCAGCCATACATAAAGGAACAGGTATACTGGAGCTACATGATATTCCTAAAAACCACATACATTCTTAAAAATAATACTAGCAGCAGAAAGGTTCATTTAGATTGATGTCACAGAAGAACCGGTTTTTGTTTCGCAAAGAAATTTTAAGTCTATTCTTTGTTGAATTTTTAAATTTCATTTTACACAACAAAGTTTCTTCCATGTACCTATATGTACAGCATATGGAAATGGGTGTAATAGTTCAGCTAGGAAACCTGTTAGTAGGCAAAGAAAGTGGTAGGGAAACTGGGGACAAGGGAAATTAAAGAGAGAGGGTGAAATATGAACAGAACCTTTAATGCATGTGGGAATTTTGGATGTACTGCAATACGGAAGACCAGGAAAAGAAACACTGCTGAAGCTTAGGAAGGCCTGGGCATAGGTTTAAGTCCTGTGACACTGCAGAGGTGAGAAAATGCATTTTTACTGATGTAACGAGTCAAAGAAGATCTAACCTTGTAACAAGTCATTGTCAATATAGAGGTCGAAAAGTTTCATCAGTGAAGCTTTGGAAACCATCTGTTTTATGTGTTAAGTTTAAAGTAATTAATATGAATACAGTGCTTAATATCATGTGTCGATGCTTATAAATAAGCAAGTGGCAGAACTAAATTACAACTAGCGTTACATTTCATCTGTATAACAGTGAAAGCTAAGTCTGGGTGACTGCAGATAATGTAAATGAAATCCTATTGGAAAAAAAGTTATGGCACGTAAGTAAGTAAATAAAAAACGGACAAAGAGAAATAATTAGCGGTCTATGCAACATGTTGCAACATGTCATGTTTAATTAGCAACATGTCATGTTTTTCTTGCTGTTAATTTGTAATTCTTAAATATTCAGACAGATATTCAAAATATACGTCAAACAGGAATCGAAGAAAAACAATTTCAGATATTTCATTTTGCTGTGACCTTTACCCTGTTTGGATCAGCTTCAAAATCTAATCTGCTGGTTAAAGTGATAATTCCAAACTAATCCTACAAAAAGTCAACCGCTCGTTCTTGTCATATCATAACAAGATTCTCAGATGGATCAGCAGACACCCAGGACACATAATGCCTCCAACACGTCGTGGCAGAGCCATAAAATAAGGGTCAATTAACAATTACTTACTTTAAGTTTACAGCATTAGGTATCCACCCTCATCCAGGTTGACTTATTTTATACAACTAAGCAACTGGGGGTTAAGGGCCTTGCTTAGGGGCCCAGCAGTGGCAGCTTGGTGGGATTCAAACTCACAACCTTCTGGTTGTTAGTCCTACAACTTACAACCTAACAGATGATTCAATGCGTTTCTAGAACTTTCAGCTAATTTAATGTTGCAAAAAAAAAAAAAAAAAAAAAAAGGTTTTCATTGGTGTGTAGTAATAATTCAATTTCAGTAAATGCTTTATCTGTTATAGGGTGCTGGTGGATATGGAGTCTTTCCCAGGAACACTAGGCTTTATACACCTATGGGCAAATGGAACGTAGCGAAGCCACTCTACCAGCATGTTTTCCGGTGGTGGAAGGAAACTGGAAATTCCAGAGGAAACCCAGTCACATAAACACCACTGTATCAAATAATCCAAAATTATCTGCCAAGAGGATGACAAGATCATTAGCAAATAAATGTGTTGGATCAGCTTATGGTTGTTAGTAATGAAAACTATTAAACACAGTTGCCATTCTAAAATGTTTTTTTTTTTTTTTTTGCTTTTTACTTTTACTTTTTAGAAGTTAATTTAGTTGAATGTATTGATTGAGCTTGTTCTGATAATACACTTCAAATTATTGCCTCAGGTCAAAAATGAACCGAATGTTTTCTTTAATATCTACATATACAAATGCATAAGACTTTAAAAACATGATACAGAAAATACATTGCAAACATTGTTCCGTTTTCTAGTTTAAACAGAGAACATTATAATTTAGGTTGATGAAGTTCACCTGAGATCAATTAAACTGTTAGAAATAAACAGCAAAAGAAAAGCACTGTAGTTAGGCCATAGAAGATTGGACTGTGGATAATGTTTTAGGAAAGGAGCATAGCAGTGGAGAGAATTTACGATCAGTCAGACAGAGTTGCACTAGTCATCGCCACAAGGGTTGAAAACACTGGCACCGCTCACAGAATGATCACTGCAACAAAACCTTCACATTACTGAACTGAGCTGTGTCCTGCTATACACCACAATGCAGGACTGGCAGCAGGACAAGGATTAGCCATTATACAGAATATTCCAGAGTATAAAAACATTGTCAGTGCCTGACAACTGCATACATAGTGCGAGTCTCACAATACAATCACGCAGGACGAGTTCAAAGGCACCAAAAACTCAGAAATGCACCACCTCAGCACACTGCTCACTAAAATATTAAAACTGAATAATTACTGTACACAAGCATAAGCAATACTACACAAGAGGTTGATTAGAACTTCCTACATGGTGAATTGAAACACAACAGAGTAATCTAGCATCAATTAATAATCAGTACACAGGAAGCATGTGCATCATATTCATCTAAAAATAGTAAAGTCTATCTGTGCTGAGCAATGAATAACCAAAAGAAGTGGCATGTCAGTTAAACATTTCAGCTGTGCAGTTTTTTTTTTACAATGTCTAGTTAGTGCAATAAAAAATGTCTTTGCAGTACTTCACTGCTTCACAAGTCAGTCAAAATCCATACTACTAATGGTGACAACCCCACAAACCCCACACTATTTGGTACCAGACACAAGATATCTCGCTTTCCAAGCACAAAGCTCTATGTGAGTACAACAGTTTGCATCTTGAATTCTCTTGGGATGAAAAAAGGTATATTTGAAATTGATAAGAGCCAAAAGCAAAAACCTCTTAATCTGTTCTGCTTAGTGGTATAATAATAATAATAAAAAAAAAATAATAAAAAAAGGTCCAACCCTGGCATGGGTAGTAAGGGACAGGAATATTACAAATAAACCGATCCAAAATCTGCAAATATTTTGGAAAGGTGAACGGCTTATTAGAGAACATTTTAATTTAGAACTAATACTTAGACTTGGGATCAATGTTAATATCTTTTTTGTTACTAGTGATACTGTAGAAAAAAAACTGTTAAAACTACCTTTGTAAATGTTTATTCATTCATTCATTTTCTACCGCTTATCTGAACTACCTCGGGTCACGGGGAGCCTGTGCCAATCTCAGGCATCATCGGGCATCAAGGCAGGATACACCCTGGACGGAGTGCCAACCCATCACAGGGCACACACACACTCTCATTCACTCACGCACTCACACACTACGGACAATTTTCCAGAGATACCAATCAACCTACCATGCATGTCTTTGGACCGGGGGAGGAAACCGGAGTACCAGGAGGAAACCCCCGAGGCACGGGGAGAACATGCAAACTCCACACAAACAAGGCGGAGGCGGGAATCGAACCCCCAACCCTGGAGGTGTGAGGCGAACGTGCTAACCACTAAGCCACCGTGCCCCCCCTTTGTAAATGTAAATGTCTTTTTTTACTTTGTGCCAAGGTTATGCAAACTTTTGCACTCAAACTTGAAAAGATGGTGATAATCACATGACTGGGAACATGTTGTGACCAGATTCCTCATGGAGGAAAATTAATTATGTCCACCGCCTCTGAAAAATGCATGGTTTACCAAAATGGTCCAGATTCAATGTTGGCTCATTTTTACAACAGCATCAGTTAAAGACTTGATGCCAGATCAGTGTCTCCCAAACCTCCCAGACTGTTCACTTTGTTGCTCTCTCCCAACGCAGCTGTGCTGCATGGCTTGGTTTGTGTTTGTTGCTAGCTAAGAGAAAGCCTGAAGTTGGAGAGTCTGGAGGGTCTTGAGGATTGAGTTGGGAAACATGGCACAAGACTGATGCTTATCCACTGTTCAAAGGTAGTCCATTTTGGAGAATCACTACACTCCCCATCCAGTAGACATGATTTGACATCACTAGGTCTCCTGAGATTTCCCGTCACGGTGCCCTGAAAGAAAAATATTACAACACTATGGCTGCAACCCTCATATACACAAGACTTCAGCACCAGAGTCTTTTTTAACACTCGAGCAGACATTTTCACTCCGGCTCTCCTGTTTAGCAGCTATACAGTACTTGATCTTAAGTTTTCTCATCTCAGATATAGTCTGGAAGAAGTTTTTTTTTTTTTTTTTTGAATGAATGAATGAACGAATCTTATTTGAATAGCCAGTGTCTAATCACTAGGATCAGTAATTATACCCAAGCTGCCAATCCTAAAAGTGTCCCCGATAAATCAGTATGAGGCTGAAAAGAAACGCATGATGGTATGTTTAGGTCCAAGCTAGCTTGCGTGAGATGGCCTGTTTGAAGCACTCAGGGTCAGTGTTTCCACCAGGTCTAAGTGTCCTCTCCAGACTCACTAAAGCATTCTGGTGGCACTCGCGGATGTTAACCGGGTGCTTGGCCCTGAGCAGCTCATACGCAGCGATCAGCCTCATGTTGTGCTTGATCATGAGGTACTGGATGATGCATGTAGGAGCAAGCGAGAAGCCATCACGGCAGTGAACCAGCACTCGCTTCCTCTTTCCTGCCGAAGCATCGATGCACTCATTGATGGCATCAAAGCAACGCTGGTGCAGCTCTGCACCATCATCACCCAGCTCTCTCGGTTCCTCCATGTGCACTTTCAGGCGTGACCAGCTGTGCTTTGTGCCTCTCGAGCATGTGCAAGGGATCAGGTTGAGGCATGTCTCGCCTGGCAGGCTGCTCATGTCGATTATGCTGTCAATGTTGTTCCGGCACAGCATGCGCCCGCTATACGCTGCGTTAACGTTCCCAATGTAGATGTAGTCTGTTACTTTGGAGATTACTGGTTCAGAGTAGTGGAAGTGTTCCGGGCCACTAGGTTTGGGTTCAGGGGTCTCCGGGCTAGTCTTAACACCCCCTGGACCGGCTCTACGCCGCAGTTTCTTGGAGCCAGAGCGCGATGGAGGGTTTGAATCAGACTCTGAGCTGCTGTTCCATGGTGGTGAGAAGAGCGAGAAGCGGCTAGAGGACTTGCTTTTGCCGAGAAGCTCAACAGGACTTGAGAGGCCTGAGCTAGAGGCAGTGGTGGAGCCAGAGGCACAGAAAAGGGAGGCTCGCTCTAGAGAACCCGTGCTGCTGGCTGCACCAGCACTGTGGGCCTGCTCCATCTGCACAGAACATCAACCAAAACATAACCGATTGACTTTTGACAAAAATCACATGTAAAGCCAATGATCTATAGTTTATATGATGCAGGCAAAGAAACAGAATAGATATTTTCACAGTATATGATTTACACATTTACCGGATTAAAAAAAAGAAACAATAACCACTAAGTTATAAATAAAATGTTGACGTATTCTGCTATCAAAACATAAGAAAAATCACCACTTTTTTTTTTTTAAAAAAAGAATAATGACTGAATCAGTTGTCTGCCCTAAGCAGGAATTTCTACATTAGATATACATTAATCTGTATTTGTGAACTCAACTAGCTAACTAGCTCATTATATTTTATTACAATATATATCGAAACATTTTTATGAATCAATGTGATTTAGGTTTCCGAGCAAACAATACATGGGACTGGGCAGCAAGGTAGGGTTTTCACACATCTGCTGGACTAGCTAATGATTTTCTGATTTATGCATTACTATTAGCATGTAGACAAATGTAGACTGTCCTGCTTTCCACACCTGAGCTTTGAGGTTGTTCTTCCATTCCTGTGTCTCCAGAGCTTTGAAGCGGCCATTGCTGTCTGAAGAAACTGAGAGACAGAGCGGCCGGTGGGTTCTGGGGGGCAGCTGTGGGGTCAAAGCCACCGAGGCTGGCCGTAACTCACGCTGCTCATTCCTACTCATCATCAGATCTGGACAGGAGCCTGACAGGACAAAAACAAAACATTAATAACACCAAGTTATTATAAGGGAAGTTTGAAACCACAGAAATGACATAATAGAGAAGAAATTGAGGTGCTTGGAAGTGAGAAAACACAAAAAAGATGACAACAAAACTAAAATTAAAATGCATAGCACTACAATGGAGGTTTTGGTGTTCCCTTTGGTTAATAAATCACAGAGCAAACATAGTCTCAATATCTCTCTCTCTCTCTGTTTATGTGGCACTTTTCACTGTGGGAAAACTGTGTGCATGGGCCTGAATCTAGAAAGACACTTATTAAAGGAGCTTAAGGGTCTTTTTTGATTTTTTAACAGCGACATGACACAGGCATTAAAACTCCCACAAAGCTCACTTCAGTCTGCTGCTTAAACACATTATTGTTCAGCTGATTGACAACAAGCACATGTGATAAGTGTGTCATTTCAATAGCAGTGCCAGCACAATGAATCTTTGAGTACAGCTGTATTGTGGATCAGCTTGTAAAAACAGCAAAGTCACGAAATCTAGTCACAATTCTTGAAAACAGTCTTATCAGACAAGTGAAACAGGATTACGGATGAAAAATTGAGAAACCTACAGTAGCGCTAAGATCTTTCACCACAGCATGTGTGAGGAAAAAAATGAGCCACCAAATAAAATTAAGAACATACAGAGTTTCTCAGCAACACACAACACAGACTACTAAATATTCATTTCGTTCAGGATGCAAAATGATCAGAGCAGCTATAGATCCTTACCAACAGCACATGCTGAACGAGAAATGGGCTGGAGCTGTAAATGATTGCCAAGAACCTTCTGAATACTCTCAAGATCTGCAATCATGCCTTAAAAGAGAGGAAGAGTATTAAAAACTGAGATACCACAGCATTCAGCTAGTTTATCGATAGTTCCACATTACAATTCTCACTCACAAATTATTACTGGCCATACAAAAACAACAACTGACTCCAACAGCAGACAGAAAAAAAACAATGGTTACAACAATGGCAATAAAATCGTGCAATGTTATCACAATTTAGTGAGTTTACATGAAAAAGTAAGCATGTGCCTTCTGTCTTAGTTTAACACTGGAATTACAGTAAGACGTAAGAAATAATATTTGGATAATCGTTAGAAGAGAAGCAACTTCATTATTGTGCCATCATCAAGCACCATTTTCCCAGTTCAATTAAAATTTCACCCTGGCTGTGAAAAAACATGTTTGTGTTTGACAAACAGAAATATTACATGCAACAAAAGCCTTATTGAAACTCAGCTCAATATTTCAGCCTGTAACCTTTCTGTAATAGCTTTGTAGTCTTACATAATCTCATTATCATGGCAATGTATGTTTATGAAAATCTGATGGGAAGTACAGCTTTGCAGGATTTATTTAGTAAACCATTATTCCCTGTGTATAAATGAAACTGAGCATCACTGAGCAGAGAAATTGTTCTGTGTGCATTGCTGATGGAGTTAAATATACTGAATATCACTGGAAATCAAAAACATTTTTTTTAAATACCCATGTAAACCCCTAATGGATAAAATGTTTGGAGTTGGAGTGAGACTTCTGAAGGGTCCCATCATAAAGATCAACGATGAAAACTTGCCCACACTTTCAGCAGTTTCATGTGAAGCAAATGATTCCAAATTCACAAACTATCTAAAAACCTGATCTAGACATAAGGACATGAAATCTACAAACTTTTACTAGTTTCATTAATTTCAGAAAAATCAAAACACAACTCCCCTAAAAGAACAAAATATTGCACTTGAAAAACACCTGCAAATAATGTAAAACATCCATCAATCAAGATGACCGAACAAACCTCTTACATTATATTTATTTGGTCTTTATCCAAAATAGGACCTGCCCTCAGGTAAGAACATCATTAATTCATTCATTCATTTATTCATTCATTCATTCATTCATACTTCCGTGCATTCGGCATCAACACCGGTACATTGCACATAACACAAAAACTAACATTCACACTTATATAAAATAGTATAATTTAATGTAGCCACTGCACCAATGTTTCAGGATGTGGGAGGAAACCAGAGAACCCAGATGTCACCCACACAGGGAGCACGTGGAACTCCACAGACACTGAGCCACGCTCTAAATTGAACTGGGGAGCTGTGATTTCCTAAAAACCTCATAAACTGAATGTCAAAGATCATCTGGTCTGATTGAGAAAAAGTGTTCGGTCTTTGTCTTGATCTTTCTGCTGCAATGCTTTGGGGAATCTCATCCCTGATCAGATCTCTGTGTCCTGAACAATCAAAACTGTCTTACCATGTTGTTTGGAGTGGATTTTCGTATCCAGCTGGTTAAGTGCAATGAAATCATTATTCCATTTTTTCACGGTTTCCATCTTCTGCCTCCTGTATGAAGTAGACAACATGCAATAAGTTATTATTATGCTTATTATTATTATTATTAGTAGTAGTAGTAGTAGTAGTAGTAGCATGCTTATTATTAGTATTATTATTATTATTGTTGTTATTATTATGCTTATTATTGTAATACTTATTATTATTATTATTATTATTATTATTATTATTATTATCATTATTATGCAATGCATGTAAATGATTGCATCACTGGAAATGATTTAGTTTTAGTAAATTCGGTTTTTTCCCTTTCTCTTTTTCTATCTGCATTCACAATAACTTAATGGCAAGGAAAACAAGAACACCCCCGCAATTCCGATGCATTCCACCACTTGGCGTCAGGAAACACGACAAATAAGATCAGAAATAAGAGCAAATCACGTTACCTAAAGTCTTTGCATGGTCTCACTACGCAGTAAACAGAAATAGGCTTTAGGAATCGACCGCAATCGCGTGTAAAACACCGCTATCACATGACCATTAGTCTAAACGAATCTGTATGACTGCGGATTGAAGTGTCTCAGACAGACAGCAGCTTCATCAGCATGCGGCTTTCAGACTCACACACTGTGCGTTATTCCTTTAACAGCGCATGCAATTAATCTCACACACACACATCATACGGACACACCATGCATTTATGATTAAAAAAAAAACTGAAAAGCACAAACCCCAGCCATTCACACTGTCTTTGCAGCGCTCAGCTGAATAAGGCTCACGCGGACTACTGACCTCATACTGGCGACACGCTGGGGATGATGGGAAATGTAGTCAAGCACGAAAGCCAGTGCGTCGCTCTTTTCCGGTTTCCGCTGTGTTAAACACGGCCATGTTGGAAACACAGGCTTCACTTTAATACTTAAATATCACAGCACCTGACACTGTTTTTGTGTATTTTCTACACAAAACATCTAATTTGTTGCTTAATGTTTCATGACACATGAAAACAAAACCATGACAGCTGTAACAGATACAGCACTTTTCTGTGTCACAAATTAGCCCACAAATATTATCTGAAATTAATCTGAATTATTTCCAACATTTGTGTACTTTTATACTAATATTCATGGGCATAGATAAGGAGTAATACATAATAATAATAATAATAATAATAATAATAATAATAATAATAATAATAATAATAATTAGTAGTAGTATATGTGTCAATGTCATATGATATAAACTATCACAGTGTTATCCCATTGTGATAGATAAGTTGGAATAAAAACAATATCTCTAAAAAGTTTCTTTATTTCATCTTGTCAATGAGAATAACGTCATCTCTGGCCACAACGATTACACTGAAAAGTTTAAGCTACTAGTTATTTGTTAGTCAACAAATGTTGTCTAATGTTGTATAAAAGTACATCATTTATGGCTGCTGGGGATCCTATTCATCCTGTACACAGTCAGCAGTCACATATGCACATATTGGCTGTGGATGTGGATTATTATTTCACCCCATTTTAGGATTTCCCCAGTAGTCATTTGGTCAAACCATGTAAAAGGTCTGGATATGTCCCTGTTCATATTCATATATATACGAATACGAATATATATGAATACACACACACACACACACACACACACACACACACACACACACACACACACACACACACACACACACACACACATATATATATATATATATATATATATATATGAATACACTGAATACATACACACACACACACACACACATATACATATATGTATGTATGTATTCAGTGTCAGGTATTTAGCTTAAAAGTAATGAAAGTGCGCAGCACTCGCTGTGCAAGAAACAAAGCAAATACTAAATCCTGACTGATTATTTTTTAGTCTACACAAAAAATGTGTCACAAAGCATACAAGTTTAAAACTAATCTTCTTCACTTACCTTTGGTCTTGTTGATGCAATGTAATGGTTGTGAGATGGAGCTCAGAGCAGCTTGTTATCAGTGTTTAAGATCATCAGTCTCTTCTGAGCTGTTCTGGATAATTAACCTGCTGCTCTGGGTTTCCAGGAGACCTCAGCTCACCAATGATGTCATGGTCTGAGACAACAATAACCTACAATAACCAGGGCACCTACAAGTCCTTTATTCAACTTATTTAATCAGGGAATAACCTTTGAATGGTTGGTCTAGAGCCAGTCTCTGAATATACTAGAGTGTTTTTACTATTAGTAAATGGTTGCTTTGACCTGTCAGGACATGTGTTGTCCAATTCTAATACATATTTCCCACTTTATTAAATTATTTTCTTTTCTCTATTTTGATTACTTACATGTAATGATTGAATAAGGTGTGTGTAAATGGACTCTTACATAAAGATGTACACCAGTGGGTAGTACAATGATCTGATTTGCATTTCAAAGAGCTGGCCTCTTCATCTCGGGCCATTCTGCTCGAGATAAGATGTGAATCTCTTAAGACTACATTGCTCCTTGAATTAAGAACATGGACAGTGTAAAGACTACAACACACTCATGCACAGAATTATATATAATAAAAAAAAACATAAAAAGTGTTTCCAGGCTTTAAGTTATGGGGTGGGAAAGCAGGAAAATAACACACTAATGGTGTGGTAACACCTTATTCTGCATTACCAGAGTTTTAAAAAAGAGAGAGAATAGCGTCAATATTTTTGGAAATGGTTCCTAATACTTAAGAGATTTAATCTAAATACTTACAATTTAATATGAGTTAGACATAATCCATTATGTCCACTGTAATAGATTTATCAGAGGTGTCGTTTTAGGTTACATTTTAGTGTGGCAACTGGGGCGGCAGCATCCTGACTGGTAAATCTTTTTTATATGCTTGCATTCCCTTTCCACGACTAACTGAATGGAAGCAAACTACATTTTGTATAGCATGTATTTAACCAGCATCTGTTGTACTGAATATCAGCATGACTTTGATTCAGACATAGGCAAGATACAAACACAGACAAGTAGTCATATAAACAGTGAACACTACCAATGCTGTTTTCCTAAATGTCAGGAGTCTTGGAACTCTACTTGTCTAATCAAATTAATGGATTAGAAGTAACAGCTGTATAATAGATAGCAGACTTTAAGACTTTGGTAGATCACCAGCCTTTGTAAGCAGCTCAACTCAGTTTGTTTCAGGCTGCTGTAGTATCCATTCATAGTGATGTCCTCATAACATTTGTGTTGCTGTATGAGGATCACAGCTCTGTAATGTTCACAGTGTGAACAAGAGGAAGCCTGAAGGTCATACTGTACCTGCTGAGTGTATGCTTTCATGCTGCCGGATTTCTTTTACTACTGATATGAGTTTTATTTAGTTATATTAGAGGTGTTAAATCTGAATAGAAATATTGGTATTTCATCAAAAATGTGGGACAAAAACATGAAACACACATGGTAATGTCCAGCTACATTTTCACACAGATAATAAAGGCCTTTAAGGCCATATATGATAAATACCATTTAAATGCTTTTGAGATTGCATACACTTGCTGTTCACTTTATAAAGAACATCTGTATACCTGCTCAGTTGGCAGCAGCACGATACATAAAATCATGCAGATAAAGGTCAAGAGCTTCAGTTAGTTTACATCAGTCATCCAAATAGAAAAAAAAATTACTCTCGCAGTGGCATGGATGTTGATTCCAGATAGGCAAGGCACTATTTCTTATAAGAAATAACCACTCGTTATAACCGTGATGCACTGATCTCAGAAAGCACATTAAACAGATGAGCTGCAACGGCAGAGGACCAAAATGGGTTTTACTCCTGTCAGCTATGAACAGGAATCCGAGGCTATAATCGGCACATCCTCACTAAAATTGGACAGTTAATGATTGGAAAAATGTCGCCTGGTCTTTTCTAATCTTTAACTGCTCAGTTTCAGGGAATCTGTGTCCAGTTTAGTCTCACATTGGCTGACTGGATAACTGCGTGACAGAGTAGGTATACATACATAGTGAAATGGTTTGATTACACACTCTGATATTCATCAGTGAGAAATCCCAGCAACCTTGTAGCACTGGGTATTGGTTCAGAGGACCTGAAATTTCATTAAGGCAGGCTAATTAAACCATATGTGTGCTGACACTCTGCACACAAACCCTTATCCTTTATCCTTTATTGCCACCAGAGAAATCAGCATGTGTGTGTGCGTGTGTGTGTTTCCACCAGAGAAATCAACATGTATGTGCATGATAGAGAGCATCTAACAAGCCTATATATATATATATATATATATATATATATATATATATATATATTATATATATATATATATATATATATATATATATATATATATAGAGTCCAAGGAGGAGTAAGTTTACTGCATTTTACTGCATCTTTCAAAAGTTAAAAATATATAAAAATATACTTTTTATAACTGTTTATGTGAGGTCTTGAAAATATCTACAACCTGTAATATACAACATGTGCAAATAAATTTTCTTGAACTGTATATCAGTTGAGGACAGACCAACATGCACTTTTTGATATTATACTATTCTACTCAAGAAATTATATGAATTATTTGGGAAAACAAATGGCACAATGTTGTTCACAAAAGAGTAAAGTAAAGTGGTGACATTTTCAAAAAGTCTTATTAGTGAATGGGATTCTCAGTGTGTGTTTCAGGGCCAGAGTCGAGTCCACCTGCTCGGCTGAGAGTAGTGTATGCCACTGTGCCAACGGCCTCCGTGGGTTTGACAGCATGTCTGCCCAGTGCCTCAGCTGGTTTCCTGTAGCATCACATCCCAGGAAGATCTTCCCAATGGCATCATTCCTGCTCACTTTATCATGATCCCACACAGAAATCACCAACTGGACTCGCTGTTAATACAGGGTAGATAGAGGAAGCATTTATACTCTACAAAAATGATTAAATAAACCTTAAACACAGCAATTCAATTGGAGTAATTGATTTTCTCTAACTGAAATTGACCACAATGTCCGGGTGTAAATGCAAATTCAACTCAAAGAAGATGAGCTATATTCAAGTCAGGCAAACAATCAGCTACACAGAGTTCAGTAGAATAACTAATGAAAATATGAAAACTAAAATGCAAATTCTAACAAAATGCTAATGCTTCAAAGCACAAAGTATTGGCAAGTAACACAAACAAAGACTTCATACCAAACAGAATCATTTCTATTAATTATTTAAAAGAGAGAGAGAGAGAGAGAGAGAGAGAGAGAGAGAGAGAAAATGTGTGTGAATAGGCATGCATAATCAAAACTTATGAGATTTGAGAAATGGGACGTGTCATGTTGGCTAAAGATCTTGGAAAAAGGAATGTGTGTTACTGGATTATGCTGGTTGTGATGAGGGAACTGGCAGTAATGTTAAACATAAGGGTAAACTCTTTTACATAAGGGTAAAAAAAATTGTGGCAAAAGTAGCTGCACCCCAAAAATAAATCAAATTAAATGTGTGTCTGTGTGTGAGTGTATGTGTCTGTGTGTGAGTGTGTGTGTGTGTGTGTGTGTGTGTGTGTGTGTGTGTGTGTGTGTGTGTGTGTGTGAGTGTGTGTGTGTTTAATGTACTTGCTGTTTAGTCTCCAAAAAAACTCAAGTTGCAAACATGTACATTTTCTTTGTAATTACATTACAATGTAATGGTTATAAAACTAATTTTATAATTTAAAGTTTTAACAAAATTACTGACCTCACAAATTTAAAAACAGCATTTTTTAATGTTTCCTGCATTACATTCAGAATCATTTTTTTTTTGTATTCAAGCTCAAAAGATCATATATTGCATGTGTTATTTTAAGTGTCAAAACTCCCTGAACAAATGTAATATGTTTTTTAATGACAATGATGCCAGTGCAAGGAGGTAAGATCATTTGTTTCAAGATAATTTGAAGAGGAATAACATAATATAAGCAAAAAAGAAAAGACTCATGTGTGCTAAACACAGTAAGCAAGTGACCCACCTGAATCTGATCAAATGACACATCAAATGTAAAGGACTCATTAAAGTAAGGATTCAAAGTTTGCTTTTTCACCGATGTTTTCTTTTTCTTCCACTTCTTCTTGTCCAGAGCCAACTGGATTTTAACATATGGATCTAAGATACATTTAATGCCACTGATACATTACTGTCATTCAGAATAATCATTGATATATTGACACTTCACTCTCTTGATCAGTTTATACTTAGAAGAAGACCACAACTAACCTGATAAACCTCCAATGTCCATTTGCTTTAAGTTCTTGGCCTCCAGAATCACCACAGTGAGCTTACTTGCAGTGGGGACGTACCGCAGTGAGAAGCAAATCTCACCTAGATGTTCTTGCTATAAAGTGGTATAGTAAATATTTAGCTAAACCCATTTGACTTGGTTTTGAGTTCTACTGATCTCAACTAATAAGAAGAAAAATTATATAAGGAACATGAATGACATCTGATACATTCATTAGTAAACATAGCCATGAACCTCCTTATTTAAATTAAAGCAGCAGCAAGACTAATGGACAAAAACAAATAATTCTCCTCAAATATTCAGCTGTTATTTTACTCACAACTGAGAAATTCACACAATGAATAATGTAATGAGTTAAGGCATTTACTAATAATGAGCTAATGAAGAGCTAACGTTAACTACACCGTGTGTCTTACGAATTCATACGTGAATAAAGACAACCTAAAGCACATGTTAGAACATGTTTGTTAATTAGTGTATGAAGTAACAACTAAATCAAATATGCTCAAAAAGAAAAAATATGAATTAAACATGCATAATTTCAGGTTGGTTATATAATTGGCCATATGCAGCTGTGTGAACAAACATAATTGTCTGCTGCTGAACTACTTTCAAAATATATATATCATCTGAAAAATACCAAAAAAATAAAATAAAATAAAAAAATCACTGTTATCTTTGTATGCATTTAAAATGTATGACAAACAAATTTATAAAGATTTATTTTTACACTACTGATTTGTTGGCAGTTTGTTGCAAACATATCCATATATCATTATGCTTATACATTTACTGTGCCTGTGTTCACTTGTTATGTTCCAAATAAAACATGTTTTAGATAACAGTTATGGAAATGCCTGACAGAAGCTATATAAATATTTAGGCTTCATAACCAGACATGTAAGAAAAAGAAGGTTTGACTATGAGATGACTGTAACTTTATCGTCTGCCTAAAAAATGTGCAGAAGTAAAATTCTGCTGCCTCTTTAAGAGAAAGAACCTCACAGAACCTCATGTTTTGATGGTGCGTTCAAGTCTCTCCACTCCTCAATCACATGGTTCCAGTCCACAGCAGAGAGCTCCAGCCTCAGCTCTCCAATCACATCATGTTTGGAGAATCTGTTGAAGTCGTACACCTGCATCACAAGTGTAGACTCGCTGAGATCCTTCTGAGAAATCTAAGCACATAATTCACATGCATGAGAAAAAGAGAGAATGCAATTACTTTTAGGAAAGCTAAATGAAAATCATAAAATCATAGATTTTGTAGTTTACCTGATACTTAAACTGCTCGTTAAACACTGGGCTCAGAGTTTTTCTGAACACTTTTGTTTCAAAGGTTTTGGACTTGTTGGGATGAATGTAAACTTTTACATAAGGGTCAGATGTTCCTGATGAGTCCATAGCCATTAATTCTGCAGCTTCTTTCACTCCGACAGCCATCTAAGTAACATCAAAAAACATTTAGATACTATAAAAATGTAAAAATAAAAAAAAATTTTTTTATTACATATGTGGTGTGTACAAATTTACACTGATTATACCCACAAGAGCACTATAAACATGTTCCTGAATATGGACAAATCCCTAAAAATACTTAATCAAACTTGCAACTTATACAATCTGCAGCTCCAGTCTCTAAATTAAGCTCATATATTCACACATGATTAAATGGCTCAGATGGACCTCTGAACGTGCTGCATTGTACTCCAGGGAATACAGCAGCTTCCCTCGTGGCTGGTTAAGAGATCCGTACTCTACATCCCCCGTTTCAGGCTGCACCTGTCGATCAAATAAATCATCCATTCAGAAAAAGACCACACCTCCAAACTCCCCAGGTGATTCCATCCGATAGGGTAAGATGTCCTTTCACTCACCAGTGCTGTTGTACTGGTACCATTCAGTCCTTTCATGCTGATCTTCTGGTTCTGCTTTTTTCTCTTTTTCTTTCCTTTGCAGCAACATTTTATGCAGCAGCACAGCACGCAAATTAAAACCACCAAGAGGATCAGGGCAATTATCGCATAGGTGGCCCATCTCGGCACTAGAAGAGAGGGTGATAAAATATGTAGAAAAATGTATCCTTAATATTGACCATGCAGAGCAACAAGACTGGTGTAGCTGTAAACTGCACTATGACATACATCTAAAACATTAGGCAAGAGCACAGCCAGCAGGATTAGAGTGAGATAAACTTGCAACAAGTGAAAAGTGAGAGGTAAGAAATGTGCCCCAGGAGTGGAATTAGATATACTGCATGGAACAGGTGCCTCCATCCTCAGAGAGGGAGTGACGAAGATAGTTGGTGGGGTAGTTAGCAGAGCAGGAGGGGCAAATGTTTAGCAATACTCACATCGGAGTTTGTCTAACAAAGAGGGCAGAAACCCAGGGTAGGCTGTGGTGGAGTTCGTGATCAGTGTATTGACAGTGACAGTGACTGTTGGAGATCCATTTGCTGAGGTTGGAGGTGCAGTAACTGATGCTGAAGATACAGAGATTGATTTTGAAGTTGCATTGATTGAAGATGAGGTTATGTTGACTGATGATGAAGTTGTGTTGACTGAAGATGTGTCTGACGCATTGCTTCTAGCACTGAGGTTCATGGCTGAGTTGCCAAAACGATGTTTAAAAGCTCACTGAAAAAATATAAATATGAAACATAAGCAGTGCAGTATTCAGCTGTCTGATAGAACTGTTGTACAATACTGCTCTCTGATGGTTAATATGCAAACTATATATCCTCAAACAGACATTCCTTCAATAGGATTTTGCATTATTCAATAATGTATTTCCTGAAAGGCAAAAAAGCCACACAGTTCATGTGGATTAATTGAAGCAATTGTTAAGAATAACTTTGGGTGTAATAACAGATCAGACGTTAAGCCACCACCATAGTTAAACAACTGCATGAAATGTTGACAACTGATGCAGAGCTCTATTAAACAGGGTGTGTTACAGAGCACAGAGATAACATTCTTTCCCAATGAAATATATAACCAGAAAAATGCAGCTACAGGGATTGAGCAAAGGTGCTGCCGTAACAAATACACCATGAATATGTGGTGAACTCCTAACGTGATTCAAAGCTTGAGAAAATAGAAATGTGGTACCTTGGGAACAAATTAAAAAACAGATTTTTTTTTTTTTTTTTTGATAAATGCAGTAACAGATGCTCAAAACAGCAAAATTAAGCCACTATATTACACTACTGGAAATAAATAGCTTTACATATATACTAACATAACTTCTAAATAATACAGAAAACTCACTGTTGCAGAATCTTACCAAAGTTTTAGACCGATTTTGGACCCACTACATACTTCACAACAGCTAATGGAGTGAGGAAGGAAGTTACTTCCCATGCCAAAGCCCAATCACACAGACAAAACATGGCTGCTTAGCTTCCCAAAGCTGGTGATGTTCATTTTTTAAATGATAGTTATCTGATTCTAGGTGTAGCTGTTTCTTTTTTTTTTTAGGACGAGATTTCGAATGTGGTCCTGCCGTCATAGGATTTGCTTTGTTTAAATAATCCTATAGAGAATATTTCATTTACAACTGCGTTTCTAAAGAGAATTATAAACAAACCATTGTGAACACTTGCTGAAGGTAAGTATTCATGCAAGTATCATAGTAATAACATCCAGAACGAGTCGCATCCAGTGAAATAGAATATAAAGCTTACCTTATTCTGTTTTAGTTAGGCATATATTTCCTGTTTTCTCGATTTTATTCCATTTGTGTACTTTGGCATTAGCAACATTGTAAAGAAAGTGGTGAAAACTGACCATGCCATGGAGGTTCTTACTGAGTTACTTGCCACACCTCATCTTCACACATTGTGTTCTCAAAAAGGCTGAGCTGTATGAGGTGGAACCTTTCAAGAAAATTCAGATAAGGTGACAAATCAGAAAACACACCACAGCTATGAGGAAGTGCTAATGAAGATACTAGTGAATAATGTAGCCTACACCTCAGCAGGGCTGTCACTGTAGGAGTACACAACACATTTATGTTTCCCTCCCATATATTTGCATTTGAGGTGGAAATATAGACAGAAACCAGTTCTTTGTAAATATTGTGACTTGACATTGTGACTTACTGTTTGAGCTCCAGTCTGATGAATATTTATAAACTAAATTTGTCGTTCATTCTCAAGATCACACACTGATAACAGTGGCCTATAACAAAACAACAAAATATGTAAAAAGGCAATAAGGTTTACAAATTGATCAAGATTTATGTATTTTTTGTTTTATATGGAACGCTTTCAGACATTTCTCTAAGACGGTTTTCATTTGTTAGAACAGTGTCCAGTTATCTTTAATATCCTTCTCCAGCTCTGTGAAAGGCCAGCATTATCTATTACATCTCTAGCTGTTTAACTGATTAAAGTAAACTTCAGATGGTTTTAACTTGTCTTGCACTTAACTAATGTGTTAAATGTTTTAATGACTTCTTAATAAGAAACATTCACATGAATTAACGACAGCATGTCTGTGGGAATTCTGATAAAGATAACCGCTGACACCGACACAATCACAGTAATATGTAGGAAAACACAATTAAATGAATGTGTAATTTGTCACTATATTTATCAGTTTTCAGCCAATCGTGATTATGAGGGAGTATGAAGCATGTACAGATAGCTATTACAGTTTCACAGAATGTTTATTTCCAAGGTTCCTAATGTGGGAAATTACAGGTGTCAGTGGAGACATGTTTACATTTATGGCATTTAGCAGACACCCTTATCTAGAGTGACTTACAATTTTATTTATTTTTTAATTTTATTAAAAATCTTACAATTATCTATTTATACAACTGAGGGGTTAAGAGCCTTGCTCAGGGACCCAGCAGTGGCAGCTTGGTGGACCTGGGATTCAAACTCATGACCTTCCGGTCAGTAGTCCGACACCTTAATCACTAGGCTACCGTATCCCACACGTTAATATAGTTATGATGATGATTGAAATCACAACCCATCATTACCAAAAATATTCTGATTTATGAATGTCTCATTACCCTGTTTGATTATTTACTTGAACTGATCATGTTCTGTGGCTTCAATAAATAGCACAAATATTACTGTGCACATGTGAATACTGAGACTAAATATTGGAATAGCTGAATTATGTTCATGAAGTTGATCTGTGCTGGGATTGAAAATGGAACATATTTTACAGCTAAGTGTGTCCCTGGCTGCTAGATGTTCAGTCATGGTCAGACTGACCACTGGGTCTCTAGTGTAAAGCTGTGTATATTGTGTATTTGACCTGTAAGGGGTTAATGGAGATTTACTTTCATTTTTACCCGTAACGTATCTTAATAATTAAAATACATTATAAACCCCATTTTGGTCCGTGGAGTGAACCCTAGACGCTTTGTACACGTGTGTTGTTTAAAAATAAAGTACCTAAAGTTGTTTATAGCTGTATAACAGAGCACGTGCACGTTGTGGCGCACGTGGGTTTAATATTATCCCCACAGACAGGAAACGATGCAGGATTCACTACTCATAGGATTATGTGACGGTGCTGTTGATAAGAAGAAAGACACTTATTATTACACAAATAAAATCGGAGGATATTCGGTAAGAAACGTTTTGTTTTATTTTCAGTTTTCAGTAGCAAACTAGCTGGTGTTAGCCGTCTTGTTAGGTACTTGGTCTTAGCAACGGTGCTAACTCAGTCCTTTAGCACGTTAGCTAGCAGTTTAGTCAGGCAGTAAAGTGATTGGTCAGGAACATAGACACCCAGGAGAATAAAAATTTAGCTCTCTGCATTTATTTAGCTTTCTGCATTGTCTTAAGCCCACTGTGTTAACATTTTAGAGAGATATATTAAGAATCTCTCTTAAAAACCTAAAGCTGCTAACTTATAAATGCATAGCAAAAGCTGTTTCCGGTTTGGTCAGCGGTAAAGCGGATATGTCGTGTGTATATGTGTGTATATATATATATATATATATATATATATATATAAAATCACATCATACATACATAAAACCCGGTGTTTTTTTTTTTTTTTTGAGTTCGGATCAATCTTAGAAGTTACAGATTTACTGTATATTGGGTGTAATAATGGACTCGGAAAAAAATAATATTTAATTAATTAACGCAGGCCAGATTTTAACTGTAACTCGGCTTCACTTGTGTGTCCATATAATATAATTGACTAACGTATTATTTCTATTCCTTCAGGACCTGATACCTGGTGTATCCAATGCATATAACCAGTGCACACTATGTGATGGGTTCCTTAGTCATGTTGTTCAGATATACTGCCCCCTTGCGTTGTCTTCATATCACCGCACCATTCATGTGTTTGCCTGCACAGCTCCAGTGTGTCATGGCAAGCTGGAAAGGTAAGCCAAAGTTTAGGTTCCAGTTTCTCTGGAAACATTCATAAGAATACTTGTTACAGTTTTTTTAAGATAATATTTTATTCTGTTTGATTGTTCCTGTGCATAGCTGGAAAGTCCTCCGTTCACAGTGTTTGGAGTCTGAGATAGAAAAAACTTCAGCTGGTCAGAGTTCTGACAGAGCGCCAGTTGCTACTACAGACTGGTGTGACGATGCAGACGACTGGGGAATGAACTCAGAGGAGAATTTGGGCAGTGAACAGCCTGAGACCAATAGCCTTACAGCAAGCCTGGAAGTCTGCAGCAGACTTCAAGACCTGCGTATAAACAGGTCAGCAGATGTCGAAGGTGCTGGACCAGTTATAGACGCTCCTAGCTTTCAGTCTTTCTACATCAGTGTGGTGGAAGAGGCAGACCTTGTAGGACAAAATGACCTGGATCATGCCAACAGACTGCTGAAGGAGTATGAGGAGAGGGAGGGCATGGCTGTCGAGGAGGTTGCATGGTGAGGATAGTTTTGGTGTTTTGATTGATTATTATTTTCATATTTTAGTGTACAGGTGCCACCAAGGCATAGTTATTAGAGTTGCACCCTCATAGCTCCAGGGTCCCAGGTTCAAGTTTAGCAACTTCGTGTGTCCTTTTGGCTTTTCTTTCAGTGCTCCAGTCATCTTCCACCTCCAGAAATGCTAGAAGATGTAATGGCTTTTCTAATTTTTATCCATTCTAGGTAGGAATGATTGTGTATGTGTCAGCATGGTGCCTTATGATGGACTGATAATCCAATTCAGGGTGCCAGGGTGATATCCTTTCTTATAGACACTGTTTATATTAATATTCTGGCCAAGATATAGATGCTAATTAAGATTAGATAACTATTCTAGTCTATTGTTGATTAAACTGTGTGCCTCAAGTGTGAGCTCAACTAACAGGATCAAAGGAAGAGCTAATAAGGAACGTCTAGATGTTCGGGATGGGAAAAAAATCCCAGCCAATTTTGCACTTGCTCACAATTCTCTTCAGGGCGGATTCATTTTAAACAAAAAGCAGCTAAAGGAACCACAAGCCAAAATTAGTGTCTTCTCTAGAGAATAGCAATCATCAGGATGAAGTTTTCGCCTGACAGAGACACAGGACCCCAGACATTCTTCAGTGCATTTTGTATTAATCAAAACGTCTGGCTTTCCTCTGATTACAAACAGAACCTTTGCGTTTGAAGTCAGTTGAATAAAGCTGATGGTCATTTTACCCTTGTTAAATTTTGTTGTGATTGAGTGATGATTGCATACAATGAAAAGCATATGACATTATCACCTGAATCGTGTTTCAGACATAACGTCATAATGAACTAGTGTCATGATTATACTATGTTGCTTTATTGATTCAATTTGGACATGACTTTATTTCTCTAATATTTGGGTTGTGTTGTTCAGCAGTGAAGGTAAAGGAAAGGAGGAGGCATATGAGAAAGTCAAAGCCAAACACGGAGATGCGGTTTTCTCCAGTTTCATGAAAAGAATATCTCTGTGTCCAGAGCAAGTGCTTCGGTGAGTTTTAACTAAGTGGATAATAGCCAAACTTTCAGGATAGCTAGCAGTGTCCTCTGTTAAATCACATGATTACTAGTTAAGTTATTCTCTTAATCATGAGGTCTGGTTTTCAGTTCCCATGGAGGACTTGTATTTAAGTGATGCTGTATGGCCTTTTTCAAGTTAATTTAGGGTAGAGGAAAACAGACATTGTGAATTACAGGCATTATTATTAATGAGGCATGGAAAATAAATGGACCTCTATGATGTTTTGTGGTCCGAAAGTTTAGATAACGATGACTGATCTTTTTTTTTTAAACAGTAAACTTGGTTAGAAGATTAATATGCTTTAAGTTTTCACCTTCCCACCCCATGTGACTCCATGTGAACTTATTATTAGATAAAAGAAAGCAACACAATAAACAAAGAGTGCAACCTCGCCTACACCAGAAACAACTATAGCAGATATGTTTGTGTCTGCAGCGGTACGGTAATTGTATAGTGTCAGATAATAATTATTCCCAGAACTGAAAGAAATTTTTGACATTCTTTCATTAACTGTAGTAATTCATATGTGTATGTTTGGTTATTTGTACGAAGCATCAATATCATTTTTTCCAGCTCGAATACAAGTACATAATCAGTCAGGGGAGTCATGGAACATTTTATTTTAGCTGTTTATGTTTGCCCAGTTTAAATTGTTGCCGTGGAAAGCACTCGCCTGTGAGTTCGTGGTCCTAGGCTACAAAGCTCATTCTTCATGATGTAAGTGGGTTGGTTTTAAATGGTATTTATTAGCTGGCTATATTAGTTATCTAGTTATCTGGGGTTAACAGTTAATTCTGGATATTCACTACTTATATTTCACACTTTACATTCTTAAACTCTGGCTTAAGGTTCTTCTTTGCATACTTGTTGTGTTAACAACCATGATGGGATAAATGCAGTGCATGCCCAGGTTGAATAAGCGATTGCATCAGTGAGAAACAAAGGACACATTTACCTGTTGTTACCTTTCACAGATTTTTGGCCTTTTTCATGTAGCTTGTTATGTAGTTTCTGATATCCGAATTTTTTGTTTCCCCCTCGATACAGCAAGCACTTCTGTGGTGTTCAGTGTTTTTGCCGTCTGCCTCTACTGAGCAGTTTTCAAGTCTTGCTTTTCATGATCTTTCAATTTCTGATAGTGTTTCTGTTGTGAAGCATCTAGCTGTAACATTCTTACACTTTATCATTTTACACTGTAATCACTTACCTCTGCAGTGTCAGGTGAACACTAAAATGTTGCTCTACCCAGGTATAAAGGTGTGAAATCTTGTTGTCAATGATGGATGGGGGCTGACTGCTTAATTCACCAACTATTGCCTGTAAACCTTTTTTTTCTTCAGTAAGTGATTGTTGCAGCAGTTTGCAGTCAGTTTTAATTTGATTGTCATCATTCATGGTGAAATAAGTTCAGACTGCTGCCAATTCATGTTGTGTGTTAGAGCAATACCGGCATCTATATCACTTCACCTATAGTTACAGGTAATATTTTTGGATCTTACAGATACAGTTGGAGTGGGACACCATTATTTATAATGGAACCTCCTTCAAATATGAATCAGATGGTGCCTCCCTGTGCACACTGTGGCAGTCCTCGAGTTTTCGAATTCCAGTTAATGCCAGCTCTGGTCAGCTTGCTCCGCAGTGCACATTCAAGTTCAGGTTTGTCTCATGAATTCTGTATGAACTGTAGATTTTTTGTCTATTTTAACACTTTGATGGAACTGGTTCTAGTAATAAGGTTGCATCGGAATGTAAGATTTTGTACTTTTTTAATTGTTTTTAAAACTTCTGTCCCAATAATGTCATGAACAGCAACATCAAGATTAGTAATTTATCCACTTATAATCATTTAGAAATAAACTGCATGCATATTACGAAGGTAAACTTTCAAACGAACTTTGAAAGATCAAAAAAAAAAATGCAAAGCACATTAGATTAAAACTTCCATAAATGTAAAATGTTAGCATGTGTGTTGTAGAGACTGGTGATTAACACTCTCTCTCTCTCTCTCTCTCTCTCTCTCTCTCTTCCTCCCCCTCCCTTTTTTCACCTCCACAGAGTTTGCAGTTGAGTTTGGAACTGTTTTGATTTTCACCTGCAGAGACAGTTGTTGGACATCTGGATCAACTAGTCCTATTGAGGAATTCGCCTTTGTACAAACTGATCCTGACCAAAAGCTCTTTAAATGATAGCAAACAGCTTATAAGACAATAAAACATAAATGAACACAATGTGTTTCTTTTTTATTTATACAAATCATAAAATAATTATTCTAATCAGCCAACTTTATTTTATGCCATATGTAAAGGTACAGCAATTTTACATATAGCATAAAATACCCTTTTTATATTTACTTTTGTATAGAAATAAGAACACTGAAGGAACACACAAATACCAAGATGGGCTGTAATACGATGTGTGTGTGTGTGTGTGTGTGTGTGTGTGTGTGGTGAGGTACAAATAGAGTTAGACAAATGTATCAGTAATACAATCTAGTGATGATGTCCAGAATTTTAAATGATGGGCTCTCTAAGGTTTTGCACAAGTTATTAAACTGTTCTTTATGTGACAATGAATATCTTTGTGTTAGATGAAAGTATTGCTGTTTAGTTCATAGCAGTGGTGTCCAATTTTATCCCAAAAGAGCCAGTGTGGGTGTAGGTTTTATTTCAAACAAGCAGAAGCCACAAGAAGTATTTTGAAAGCCAAGAACAACTGATTAAACAGGTGGTCTACTGCTTGATCAGAATATAATCCCATGTCCAGTGTTAAAACTGAATTTAACTGAAACCCTGCACCCAAACCAGCCCTTCACGGGTAAGATTGGACACCCTTGTCTAAGGACTAGACCATCTAGGTCTAGTGCTGGTTGATCAAATTTTATATATATGACATTGACTTGAAAACATACACTGCTTCTAGACAGTGAATAACCATCTATATCATATAGTGTGTGTGTGTATATACATTGTGTGTATAAATTAAATATATTCAATGGGATGTGATTACAGAGGGTGGCATGGTGGAACTTCAGGTAGTGGGTCTCCGCTTTCTGAGCTACGGTTACTGAGTGTACAGGGTCTTGTAGGTTTTGATCATGTTTTCTCCAACATCCAAAGAATATCCTAGTACTGGGAATTGTGGTGGGTCCAGAGTCTATCCCTGGATGGGACACATATCTAGTGCTACCTACAGTAATACTATAACAGTAAAACTTTTAATGTGTAATTTCTGACCTCCAGCTGTAGTAAAATGTCCTGTCAACTCAGAATTCCTACTGGGAACTAAAATTCAGTATGTGACTGTATGTCAAATTCAAATGGCTGCTCACAGTAACAATTTTTTTAAATCAATTTTGCTTTTTATTTTTTAAATTAATTATACCACAGGGATGTGGTAGCTTAGTGGTTAAGGTGTTGGCCTACTGATAAGTAAGTCATGAGTTTGAATCCCAGGGCAGGTTGCCACTGCTGGGCCCCTGAGCAAGGCTCTTAACCCTCAATTGATCAGTTGTATAAAATGTAAGTCACTCTGGATAAGGGTGTCTGCTAAATGGATGCTTTAGTATTTTCTCTATATAAATAAATTAACACAGACATATTAGCATAAGAATTTGCTGTTTTGAGGAGTGAATGTGCATCACTCATGACAGTTATAAGGCTAGCTTGGTGCTAAAAATATAAAGCATTCATTGTTATATTCTCCACTTTGTAACGTGAACGCACAGAGGTTCAAAATGTACAGCTGTTTATGTTCATGTGTTTGGGAGGTCAAAGAGAAAACCAGATCACCTATAGAAAACGCATTTAGATAAGGGGGGATCATGTAATAAACAGTTATAGAAAGGAAATGATCATAATTTCATCAGAAATTTATATATTCCTGTAAAACTGTTGTGTGGCAATGTCCATTGTAAAAAGCACTACATAAATAAGTTGTACATGAGACATTCTGCACAGACAGCAATCTAATCTCAGAATTAAAATGGAGACCATGGAGCTATGAGCTGCTACACAGTCTGGATTACCATGTAGCCCAGATTGTTTATGTGCTGTGTGTCATTAACATGGTTGTGACTCACTAAGGAGCTTCATTTGAATTAGAAAAGAAGGTTTGAGGTGCAGAATTCCCCTGCAGTACTGATGTTCTCCTGTTCAGATTTACAGCGCAATGGAGCTCAGAGGAAGGAGTGGAGTTCGTGCACAGTCTCTTCTCTCGCGAGGAAGGACGCCATTACCGAAATCCCTACAAAACAACACGAGAATTCATCATTCACACGGTAATATAACCCGATGTGGCACAGCAGCGGTCTGCCGGGACTGGCGTACTCGCGTTGAGCCACAACTTCACCGTTTATTAAATTAAACATAGCGATTGTTCTCATTGTTTTTTCGTGCTTTTTATGTGTGTAATGTCGCGGGACAGATCTAGGCCTTTTTTAACACGGCATCTACTTGCTGTCTTTGCGTTATTGTTGCACACGCTGCTGAGACTTAGCGCGCGCCGGCTAACATGTTAGCTGTGTTTAGCATTAGCTACAGTTAGCACGGCCTCTTTGTTTTTGTTTTGTTTTTTTATTGCTAATATATTCTAAGATGATCAAAAGACATGTATTTTGTTGTTTGAGTGTTTGTTGGTGGCCACTGTATTAGAAATGTTCACAGTTATGGAAATAAAGCTTCATGGGGTGAAGGTTACCTAGATTGCTAGGCTAGTTTTGCTAGCAGTTTTGCTTTGGTAGCTAGCCCTTGTTGCAGAATTTAAGCGTATTAAAAGCGTTCGTTTTTAGTTTGTCTTCAATTTATTTACACCTCTCTCTCTCACTCTCTCTGCTTTTATGTGTTAGTAAAAATAGGCAGCTAATACACTTACTCTTGTAGGCGTTAGCTACATGATTACCGTTAGCTACATTATTAGCGTTAGCCTTTCCACTGTACTCGAGGTTACCACTGTCCTTGAGTGCTTTTGGACGCCTGTTGGTGGTTAATAAATACATTTTGTTACATGTTAAGACCTTTTTAACGTAATTGTAGCTCATTATATTATACAGGAGCTTTCTTGAGTAATATATTTATGCACTTTTTATTTAATTACGTGCTCTCTGGTTTATTATAGCCTCTAGAATTATTGGAGCTGTGAGAAAGTACAGCATTAATATTCTCCCAGTTCTTACATTTCTGAACATTTCTAGTTTTTCGAAGAAATAAAATTGTCCTGGATATTTAGAAGGAAATATGTGTGAGGTGGAAATGTATGGTCTGTTCAGTAAATATTTACTTTCTAAACACCATCTAAGCATTACATTTCGGGGTCATTGTTTAAAACCTATATTCTGAGTTTCATATTTGTGGTATTGTGAATCACAAAATAACCCACAAACCATCACCCCACATCTATGTAGTAACACAATCAGCTGATCATAGGATGCGAGTGCAAATCCTAGCACCAGCAAACTGCCTTCTTGCCCCTTGAGTAATGCCCTTTTCCTTCACGTGCTCAGCTTAAATGTAAATAGTGTTGGGTAAAAATAATTACTAAATGAGTAAATGTAAGAAGCATTTGTTCAGGTATTGGTTGGTATTTAATTAACAGTTCTTTAACGCAGCTCACTCTATTGAGAAAATATTTAAAAAAAAAGCCACTTTGTAAGCACAAATTGTGACTTAAAGCAATGGCTTAAATATAATTTAGTAATAATGACCCGGACATGAAAGCTAGAACATATTAGCAACAGGACAATCTGCTAATATGACTTATTTAGTTAATGATGAAGCAAATATCGGTAGTTTAGGTCTTAAGCTTTTCCATTTGCAGTTGTATTCAGAAGTGTTTACATTCTCCATCCAAATCAAGTCCTCATGCTAGTAAAAATTGGTCAATGTCTGAAAAATATAACCCTGCTAAGGAGGGGTTCATATTATAAGCTGTTACTGTATCGGACTTTATTACGCATGTTATGCAGGCTACTGTTAAATACACTGCTGAGACTATAATAATTCAAACTGAGACTTAGGCACTGAAATCTCACGTGTATCTGTGACAGATGTGAGCTAGTTTAGTGACCAGCTACCCGGCGATTCACTCCATCACACCCATATATCACTCTTCCCCAGGGGCTTGTCACAGATAAGTTGAAAGCACATAATTGGTGAGAATGTTTTTGTTTAACCCCTCACTGTAGTGCACCCAAAAATGTTCTAGTATGACAATACCCCTGTGCACAATGAGTGATCCATAAAGACATGGTCTCCAGAGTAAATGTGGAATAACTAGAGTACAAAGGGCACTGACTTCAACCCCACTGAACACCTTGATTCAGTGATGAACTTGAATGCTGACTGCACACCAGGCCTCCTCACTTGACAGAGTTTCATCTATTCACTCATGCTACTGAATGACTTTGGAATGGATACACGTGGGTGTGATGGTTATCTGTCCACATACCTTTGGTTATGTACTTTAGCTCTGTTCTAACTTTATCTACAGTAACATACACAGTACAGTACTCAACATCAAGCAAATTTGGTACACGGTAGCGGGTGAACAAATAGAGTTTAGATGGCAAGAGTATAGTGACATGTCCAGTAGGCAGATTCACTTTATATTCGGTCAATTCTTGCATTGTTTCTCGGCTATTTTAGTAGCATAGTATTTGGTTATATAAAAAAGAAACATACATTCAAACAGCTATGTCTTATTCTGACAAAATGGTTACAGTCAGGTGCAGAACTGAATTAAGTAGGGATCATTTTTAGCACCAACACACATACACAGGCACCTATATACTTATTTTTCCTACAAGTTAGTAGATAATTTTTATAAGTTATACAATGAAATAAACAGAAAACAATAGCTGCATTAGATCAGTCATCTCCATGGTGCAGTGGCCATATCTGACTTTTGTCCAAAAAGGCTGTAATTAAGTATTGAAGCCTGTCATCAAAGTGCTGTGTCAGCTTTCATTTAGGTACACGTGAGGTCACGCCATACTAATCCTATGTTATTGACATAGTTAAAGGTCTCAGTAATTGATTGGTGCTATATTTGTTTTTTCAGTTTAATGCTGTGCACCATTCTGGTATTAAGTAGCCTCTGTTGGACTCTATTTTTATTGTAAAAATCAATAATTTTTTTTTTCCAATTTATTTTTATTAATTCTTTTCATCACGAGGAGTGAGAAAGCAGTCATAAAGCTTGGGGCATCAATGATAATGAATTTATCTGTAGGTATTTGAAAGGATTATTGAGGTGTTTATTGTTGAAGGGTTTTCAGGAGTTGAAGCATTGGGAACACGGCAGCTTTGACTTCCATGCTGAAACAACATGCCTGAAGGAATAAAGTGTACATTTCTGAGATAAAGCATTTTTTAGCACTGAAGATGAGTTCCTGCGGCCCGTTTCATTTCATTCACTCAAAAGAAAGACAAATGAGGGTTAAGGATGTTGTGGAAGTGTGAAAAACATGCTTTGTTAATTGTACTCCTTGTTTCTTTACTCCTCAGGCTGATGAATGATGTCTGAGCAGGATCTGGTGGAGATAGTCCAGATTGCTGTGGCGGATTTAAACCATGAGGAAAATGATGCAGGTAGAAAATGGCTCAGTTTATAAAACAGATTACGAGCTGTTAATAAATTGACTCACCTCTTATGTTTGTTCTTTAAGCACTGTGTCTCTTTATTTTAGTTACTGATTTAAATTTGAAACAATTCTGTCCTCGAAAAAACTTGGATATTCAAAACTACATTGGAAATATTCTTTGCAATTAATTTTCCAGCTATTCTTCAATTTGAACCATTTTCTGTCTTTATCCTTTTACATTTTTATTAACCTTTTAATTAATTGCTTTTTTTTAAAGTTATTTACCTTTTTTCGCAGTTTGTTCTTTTTTTTGTTAGAAAATTATTTGTAGCTAAATGAAATGTGTTTTTTTTTTTTTTTTTGCTGTGTAATCTTTATGTTGTGTGTGTGTGTGGTCTTTGCGATTGGTTTAGATGTTCTGGAGAACCATGATGATGCTGATAAGCCCGAGCGGAAGCGAGCGAGGATGGAAAGCAGTAACCAGGATGTGACCCTCAAAGTGAGATTAGTATTTGAGTTTCATTACTTATTATTAAAGTTTGTAACGATTGTAACTTCAAGGCATGAATGAAGGCGTACGCAAGCTTGAGGACGACTGGCTTGTGAAATGCTACTTCACCTATATAAGGAATAAAACACAAGATACAACAACACAATTTTCTCTTCTCAGAAAATAACATTATTGCGTTATTATATCAATAAAAGATTAATACAAAGGTTTCATTTGCTGCGCAGGCGACACTGTGAAGAAATGCAGTTTAAAGGGAAATGCATCAACACCTGATTCAGTTCAGCACTGAAACACTTACTACATTTGTGTATTACAAACAGAATTCAGCAGCACTGTAGTATAAGACATGACACTTTACTTTGATTTATTTGATATTAGCGAACAAATCAAGGCCATTAAAATAAAGTATGTACATTTATATGATAGTTATCTTAGTGTGAGGATTTTGTAGCCTCCTGGTGGTCCAGCGGCAGGATCCCACACTCTCATTGCATTGGCCCGGGTTTGATTCCTGGGCAGGGAGCTAACTGAAGCCAGCTAACTCTCAGTGCCAAGCCAAGATAAAATGCTAGGGTTGTGTCAGGAAGGGCATCTGGTGTAAAACCTGTGCCAAATCAAATATGCGTACCAGATGATCCGCTGTGGCTGCCCTGAACAGGGAGCAGCCAAAAGAACAGATGAGGTGTTCCAGTCAGGTGAGGTGTGGGTTCGACTGTGTGTAAACACACACAGTTTGGCTCAGGTGCGCTAGACCACGAGTCATGATGCATGTTAGTAGAATGAGCCCTGACTGCTTTGCTGCCTCTGTTCTGGACAGCTTGCAGTCTATGAGGAATCCAATAGGTTTGCATTGAGAACATTAACAGTGGAATTTCTTCACCAGTCTGTATGTAATCTAAAGCTAAAAATAAGTTCATGCAGTGTAACGGCGATCAAAAGAAGAATAAATCCAGAAATCAACAACAGAGTGACTCAAACAGAATAAATTCCACATTTCCGAATGGCCATATTTCACTGACATGAATCCCTTTGATACTCTGTGCTATGATTTGAAGCAGGCTGTTCAGGCTGGGTCACAGTGCCCCTCAAATGTCGTTCTGTTCTGATCACCAGCTACACAAAGTCTGGCTCAAGTTTTGCCAATAAAATCTTTTAGATTTTTAAATATTTACTACTTTCCATTCATTCGCATGATTATTTAAACCGTTGTCAGCATAACATGTTTTTTCTCTTTTTTTTATTAAATCTGACTTTTATGTATTATGACTTAGCAGAGATGAAGGCCAGATTACATTTTATGAGGAGTTTATAGAGTAATCCTGATATTTCTAAAGCGTTCATTGTCAGTAGATCAAAGTTTGAGGAGAGTGACACAAGAGAGTAACATAAAACTTTATTGTTTCCTCATGTGGGTCGTCTGTCCTGCTCTTTTCAGGCAATGCTAATGTCCATTAGCCAGGCCATTTGCCAGAGGTTGGACAACATGGAGGCGAAGCTGCAGGTGCTGGAGACAACATGTCGGGCCTTGGAGGAGAAGTTTGACACTGTGATGGGGAAAAACCCAGGGGCAATTCAGGTGCCTATGGTGGCAGGATCACCCTTCGGTGCCACGCAGACGTGTGACAAAGTGCGCTGGTGAGCGAAGCATGAATATCATCTTGTACGACAGGAAAACCTGACTTGAGTTTCTCTAACAGCTTCCTGATGGTTGTGTCGTCAGTGTGGTGCCACAGACCAATGTAGTAATGAGCAGTGAACGTCCCAAACCAAGCCATGAAGAATCTCTTCCTCGCACCACAGACTCACTGGAGAATCTTCTAAGCAAGTGAGGCCTTTGTGATTGTTGTTCTCTTCATGTATATAGATAACTAGATATCTACATATGTGCATCATTAATTTAAAGGTCAGTAGGCTAATCATCATTGTTTTTATACATTTATTACAGCTTCAGAAGTAAAGAAAAGAAATAAAAACTACAACCTTGTTTTAATTAGGCAGCTACGCTTAAAACAAGGTTGATCAATTTTTTTTTTAGATTATTAGGCTGTAAAAATTTTTTATCTCTTACAAATAATATGTCTAGTGAATCAGTAACAACTGGATATTTGGTTTACAGTACGGTTGGCAGAGGGAAACACAAAACAATCGTCCTGAAGGTGCCAGGGCCAGAAGAGAGTCAGGAAGAGCAGGAAAGCGGATCCGAAGCTAGCGATACTCTGTCGAATAGCGGCCAATCCTCAGCGCAGAACACCAACAATGTCACACTCATCACCCTTAACTCAGAAGGTGAGAGGCTGTGTTCAGACAGACATTTATAAATACTACATGGTAAACGGCACTACATCCCGACAGGAATAATAAGCATAAGAATGTGATGCATGGTGTGTGATATATTAGGTGTGTGTGTAATAATCACTATTCTGGGTGGTCGGGAAAATCTGTATCCTTTTTATCTGTCTGATCAAGTAAGCTGCTCTAATATTGTCATCAGGAGATTTGTCCATGTGGGAAAACAGACGAATCCTGTTTCCTGTTCATCAGAGGCAAGACAGATGTTGAGCGTGAAGTGATTGTGTGAAATCGATTGACCTTTTTTTTTTAGTTGGATGTTCTATAAGCACTAGGCTTAGGTTTGATGATGTTTTTGTGTATTTAAAGCAGTTTCTGGCTGTTTAAGGATCTGTCGTATGCAGTCAGTGTGGGAATAGGCTTCAGCTAACAAGACTGGTTCTGATTGAAAAGCTTCCGCTTTTGCTTTTATTATCTGCTGTCTGGATTGTGGTTTCAGAGAGAGTCTTTGTGCAATTCCCATCAATTCCTGTGCATATATATCGTATTATTTAAAGCTGTGAATTTTCATGACAGTGTTTTAGAAGCTTCAGGGTACCATGTGGTTTGAGTTTTTCTTTCTTTTTTTTTTTTTTTTCTATTTTTTTAAGAAAACGTTTGTTCTTCATTCCACATGTCTTTCCTGCTTTCAACTTTTGTCATTATCAGTCACGTCTTGGCTCCGTCTGTCAGCTTAGACTGCTCTGTCTTCTCAGGATCAATCCTATCACACCAGTGATCTTTATCTGTCTCAGCAGCACCCATTTTCTCTTATCAGTCAGGCGTCTCTGTGCTTTTCACTGATTTTCTGTTGGACGCATTAGACAAACCGTATCTATTGATATGATCGTTCTTATCTACAGAGTGTTTTGCACCTTCTTTCTGACAATAATCTAAATGTCTTGGATTATGGTACAATGTGTAAATCAGGATGGAGAGCATATTGTTAAATGTGGTTCATTATATATTATAAAAGTACTGCCTCTTACTCCACACTCATACACATCTCATTACTGTTTTATTCCACTTTCTCTCTTTAGGTATGGATATTACCCACCAGGGGGCAGTTTTGTATCAGGGCCGTAAGCATTATAAACTCTGCTACATGAATATGTAGTCTAAAGATGTTTTTTTTTTTAATTGGATTGGAAGTTAGGAGATTCATTCACAATAATTTTACTCCTAATTAGTCTTATTTCTTTAAAAGACATGCACTTGTCTGCTAGTTATCAATCTACTTATGTGCACAGGAAGTCATAGACACAGAGACTAAATAAACAATTACTATATCTGTGTATTATAAACAGTGAAGTAAATAAACTGTCCTACCTCATATAAAACATAGTAGAGGAATAAACAAGGTGATTTAATGCCATGTTTCCCAAGTCTGTCCCTCCTTCACATTTTTGCCCGATTACAGATCCCGGAGTAACAACTTGTCTATGTTCGTAATTGCTCGGTTCATGTGGTTCATTGCAGGACTGAACACATTCACTGCTTCTCTCTAGATCTGTCACACTTATTACATGAATGAATAAAGATGTTTCATTTCAGCTGTGTGCTATAATTTTGTTTATACCACCATTTCCCCTTGGGACCATAAAATGTTACTTTATCTTATTGAAGCTCAAGTCTCATGAGTCAGAACTCGTTGATTTATTTTCTACAGCAGCAGCTCTGACTCTAATGACTGATGAATGCACTCGTCCTAATACATTATCATTTCTATAGTTACTGCATACACAGGGTCCTGCCACATGCCCGGATTAAAAAAACATACAGTATAGTTGATCTTGTGCATTTTTCTGTGAGGAGGGGATTGTTTTGGAGTCTCCAGTGTCATAAGCAGAGATAAATCTGTAATTAGATTTACAACAAAGTCTCCAAAGTTGTACAGTTTTGCTGAAAAATGGAAGTATTTTTTTTTATATTTGTTTGTTTTAACTTTACAAACCTGAACAAGAAACAACTGTTCTTTCTTCAGCTATAAACTTGTCAACAGAAATATAGAATCTGATAAACACGTATACTATAATAAAGGGCTGAAGGAAGACTAGGTGTTTATCTTAACACAAGAAGGTTCATTTGTGTCAGGCCTAAGAAGACAATATTGTTTGCTTTCCAAAGAAAAAATCATTTCTGATTCAGAAGCTCTTGTGAAAGCTGCTTAATTTCAAACATAAGCTTATTTTGAGTTGTGTAATCGAATCAGATTGTTCCTAATATTAGGGTATTTATTGGACAGATGTTTGTCTAGCCTACTAATCACATAAACACTTTATTTACACCAAGAGTCTGTAAAATCATTTTACTGCTGTTATGAAAGTTTTGTGGAATGTTGTTTCCAAAAAGTTGGCTGGCATCTGAAGAAAAAAAGACTTAACATGCAATGCTTATGATGGTCTACTTCTCTTGTGTGTGTCTGTGCAGAGGATTACCCTGCAGGAACATGGCTCGGGGATGAAAATAACCCAGAGATGCGTGTGCGCTGTCCTGTGTCTCAAAGCGACATGTTGCACATCAGCAGTAACTGTCGCACACCGGAGAAGATGGCACTCACACTGCTGGACTACCTGTTCCACCGTGAGGTGCAGGCCGTCTCTAACCTGTCCGGCCAGGGCAAGCACGGCAAGAAACAGCTGGACCCACTCATGATCTATGGCATCCGCTGTGAGTATCCCACCCACAAGGTTATACACATATCTAAAAATACTGCTGCAGACTTTTACACAGCCCGGTTCAAGGAGTCCAAAATCATCAAAACTGCTACACTGAGTTCTGCATTCATACCATTTCCTCTGACTTTATTCTTATTTGTCTCTGTTCACTGTTTCTTTGTGTCACAGTGCTGTCCAATTCTCAATCCTGATTGGCTGGCAGGTTGATTCATTGTCTTATGCAGCGGTTTTTCATGTACACATTTGAATATATTACGCTATATGATACGTTTGACCCTAACCTGATCATTTTAGTATAGTAATGAGATACATGGGCTTACATGTTGTCTGTCTTTGGGAATAAAATTGAACATGTTGAATTTGTGCATTTCGTGAGTTTAAAAAGAACATCTAAAGGATTACATAATGCAGATCTACTTAAATGTTCATTGAACATTCATTTACCCTGGGATTTCTGAGGAATCTATACTTAAGCCAGTATTCTCTGGCATGACTCATGCCCCAACCCCCACTCTCTCTCTCACACACACACACACACACACACAGGGTATTCTAACACAAACGTCGATTCCCAATGTTCCAAGTTTAACATGTGAAGTGATCCATCATGAACTTAGAACTTCTGGTGCACTCCGGATCTGAGTTCTTACTTTTTCCCCTCAAGGCAGGTTAAAACAACTTGAAGTCAATCTTCATTACATATTTTCTGCTCTGATATGGTACAGATTGAATGCCAAAGGAAATCCTAAGTGGCGTTCTCAGAGATCATGTGTCACAGTACGAGTAATGCACTAATGATTTTGAATGGAGCCTTGTGATAAATGAGAGCACCGCTTTCGGTCATGACCTTTCCAGCAATAGGCTTCACTATAGTACAGTTGACTTGACTGAGATCATTTCTGCATTAAATAAATGTCAATCACTCGATAAACTAACTGCTAAAGATCACATGGTTTTATGTATGAAGCATTAATTTCTCTACCAGCCAGAAATGAGTATAAAACTTTTTTTTTAAATAGCATTTAGCATAATTTTCCTCCATACATCGTAGTGTATGTGCCAATGTTTATATCCGCAGTGTATATAAAGGAGATGAATAGTATGGAATGTGTGGTGTGTGGCAGTTAGAGAACCTTGTGTGCATATATATGCTAAGGCATGAGTCAGTGTAGAGAAGTGATCGCTGCTTTGTTTAGCTCTGTTACACCTATTTCGACCACCCAAACCCCAAGTGCCAGTGTGACCTGCTCCCCAGAGCCTCACTAAACAAACATACACCCAGTGTATTGCTGCACACACTCCCTTATTGTTAGTGTTAATGGTTGGGGTTTCCAGTTTCTTGTCATACACTGGGTGTGAAGCTGGATCAGGGCTGTCAGAATGAATCTCAGTGTGAATTCTGAGTTTGTACAAAGTTGATGTATTTGAAGGGGAAAAGTATTCATTTACCACGAATGATTAAGTGTTTTACTTTTTCACAAAACAAATCTATAGAAGCATGCGTTTGACACGTTTCTTTTGGCCGACTCTCGGTCAGTGATGTAGAAAAATGGGTCTTTTATGGTATTCTTTATTTTTGCATATTTTATACATTTCACAGAACTGATGTAGTTTTCATTTCTCGTGATTTATGTAAGGATGTGTTTTCATTTATATTATTGAATAGTTTATCTTCCTTGTTAATCTTGACAGACCTAAGCTGGACTGGTCAGAAATACTTGATTGCATTTTTGGTCCAAAACAAATTTGTCCGAATACAATTTTTGTTTTGTGTTGTATAGGTCATCTGTTCCACAAGTTTGGCATCACTGAGTCAGACTGGTACCGAATCAAACAGAGCATTGACTCAAAGTGTCGCACAGCATGGAGACGGAAACAGCGTGGACAGAGCCTGGCTGTTAAGAGCTTCTCCCGCAGGGTACCGGCTGCCCGCACTGGCTCAGGTAACAGTGCCATGACCCAGGCATTTTGCTCATTGAGAGAGATTTTAGTCTCTTGCTTGACACATTCTGTGTATGAGGCTCAGCTGTTGTGCACTCTGGAGAGAAGCTTCACCCTCTGAATGTGCAAGTCAGAAGGGATTTTAATGACAGATGGTTGTAATCGTGGCCTAATTCTTCCCGTCCAATTCCTTCCTCTTTGAGATCTGTGGGCTACCTCTTTTGACCTGCTGGCACACACCCAAATATCCAAATATCCTGCATAAGCCCACCAGCGTGGCCTGTGTATGTGCGTGTATGTGTGTGTGTATATACATATATATACGCACCCTGCTTTCTGCACTCCCTTGGAAGCATTGCTCTCTGCCCTATAGTTAAAGCTGTTATTTGCTGAGGAAATAGGGGACTGTGAGAGGTAAGGGTCACTATAAATCAATTGGACATCTTTTATTCAACACAGCTGTCATCTGAGGCCCCTATGTGAGTTTCCCTGTTTGAATTGACAATGTCTATATTTAGAGAGACAATATCCACATTAATTTGTCCACTTATGTAAGACTGTTAAAACAAACAGTGATGTTCTAAAACAGCTAATAGCTGTAATAGCTTCTAATAGCTTTCTTTTTTTAATGCATGACACTGTATAAGGATACATGTGATTTATTAGGTTTTCATCATAATTATATTAGTTTTCCAGTTGAGTGGGGAAATAATCAAATAATATAAATAGTCAGCAGTTTCCACCAGGCATCAGTTTTTGAAGAAAGTTGACAGCACTGACTAACGGAAAGTTTCTGTACAGTGCTTACAGCTGGTCAGTAGTGTGTATCGCCCATCCTAGGTGTGGCTGCTGTTGACCACTGTGATGATAGTGAGTGTTTAGGCTATGGGGCTGCGTTTACTTTTGACTGCAGGGGTTCGACTGTGTTTGGATTGCTCAAAGGCGAGTCTGTGTTGTGTTTTCAGTAGTGGTTTATGCTGTGTAAACATGGGTAGTTTGGACATTACACAAGTCTGTCAGGAGAGCATGACGGCGTTTCCGAAAGTGTTTGTAATACTTGGTATAAGGTATGTGCAACATGTGTGGCCTGTATGTATGTAGGTATGTATATGTGTGGTCAAGCCTTAATGTATTGCTTAGATTAATGCATTAGCATGAGAGATTGTTTATGAGAGATGTGTAGCAAGTTTCATCTTAAGTAGTCTGTTTATCCCTGTATGTGTCTTTTCCGCTCATCTTTTACAAAAAACAGACTTTCAGTATGCATTGCTGCTATGAGGAATGCATATATGTAATGTGTTTTTGTTTGTTTGTGTGTGTGTGCGTGCACAGAGGGGGTCTCTGTAACAGAAACAGCGTCTTTGGAGAACTCCACACAGCAGGCTCTCCAATACGCACTGGCTGGTGCAACTCAACAGGTTCAGATCCACCGCATAGGAGAAGACGGACAAGTGCAAGTAGTGAGTACCTGTTCATGCACAAACACACACACAACCCAAAGACTTGTGAGTTCCTCTGGTGGTTATATGGACCAGTCTAAACATTTATGCCTTTTTTCCCGCCAGTTGAGCATCCACACTTATCTCCAAAGGAGAGCATGTGTGAGGCCCAGGGCTGTGTTCATGTTTGTGTTAGTGTTTAATAAAGCAGAGCTTTAAAAGTTAAAGCCTTCCTGTGCTCCTCTCAAGAGCCATTTAGTGACCTGTGAACCTTACAGCTGCATTTGGTCACCTCCTTTCTCTCTCTCTCTCTCTCTCTCTCTCTCACACACTCTCTCTCTCTCTCACACACACACACACACACACACACACATTCTTCAGCCTGTATATGTTCCATTTAAATAAGATGGGGTTTGAGATGGCTTCTCACTTATAGTTTTTTGTAGTTAAGATTTACTTTTTATACAGTTTGGAGCACAGCAGTTAATGTGTAAATAAAGATAAAAGATATTTATAAGATATTAAATTAAGATATTGATCTAAGTAAAGTCAGATTTTGAAAGGTAGTATAAACCTAGACCCTTAATGCATGCGAATTTTGAGACTTTTGCAGCCGCTGCCATTGTCTGTAAGAGAATTGGCCTGGCAACAAGTAGAAAAGTAGACCAACGACATCATCATGATTCAAATCCACCTTTTCCGGACACTGATCCTGCCAGTTCTTTCATGCGGCTCGGAAACGTGGACACTACTCAAACCAGAGCAAAACAAACTCAAGATTTTCCAAACGTAACGCCTGTGGCAGATCTTGAGTGTGTGTCTTCGTGATTAGCTTTGCAGAGAAACCATTCAGACAAAATGCAGTAACCAGTCGACGATCTGTGAGACAACACAGTTGAGACGGTTGAGGTGCTTTGGGCACGTCTGCTGAATAAACACACCTGGATACAATGTCAGCTTCTCTGGTGGCAAAAATCAGCAGATTGGAAAATGCACCAAATCTGCACCAAAGGAGACAAGGCCCAGGCAAATAGAGAAGGACTCAGTTTGCCATCGTGCCAGTCTCCATAATGCCATGGATTGTAAAACATGCAAAGGCATTATGAGTGAAGTTCGGAACGCAGCAGTACCCACAGCAGCATGATGGCTCCAGATGCAACCCCGCCCTGTCGCCAGCTAGCGACCAAAAAAGAAAGAAGCTGGCTGGATTTTTATTTATACATGTCTGTTTCTTCCTGAATGGTGGTTTCAACTGTTGCTCATGGTTTTCTTAAACACATTAGATCTTGTTATACCCTTTTATATCTCAGTAACATGGCACTGTTATCTTTTGGCCTTGTAATAGTGGGTTTGCTCATTCTTGCCATTGATTTTACTACCCTAAAGATGCTTCAAACGACTGCCTAAATTGTTTGAGCCTAGTCCAAGACGCAAGGCCAAGTTCTGACAGTTTTAAATCACCAGATACTTTCATGAGAAACAGTAAATTAATTGGAACTAGAGCAGGACAAGAGGGATGCACAAAGCAAGATAACAAACTAACCCATCAAATGGTTCTGGGAGATTAAGACAACAAGCCCTAAATCATATTTTCACACCATAAGTACTGTATGTAATAATTCTGGAGTGTTGATCTAGCAGGAGAGTAATAATGTAATATTCATTCTAATACTTGTTTCTGTAGTAATACCGGCAGGTAGAATAGATGTAGAAGCCATAGCGAGAGAGACAGAGAACAGCTAGGACCTACCGTTTAGCAGTTAATAGACTCTTGATATTACACAGGAGCTTAGTGGGAGCAGCTGAGGCTGAAGTTTACAAGGGCAGTTAATGCACTAGAGGAAATGTAAAGCACACACACTGGCAGGACAAGACCTCTGATGCCTGCTACACAAGCGCGGGCTTTAATGTGCACATGGAACCAAGAAAGACCTCAATCTTTTGCCTCAAATCAGCTGCCAGGACACACACAAACACACACACATAAACTTGTGTCTTTTTTCCCCCCCCCGCTTCAGATCCCTCAGGGACACCTCCATATAGCTCAGGTGCCACAGGGAGAGCAAGTGCAGATCACGCAGGACAGTGAGGTAAGCATCTCTGCTTCCAGTTTGTAATAAGTCTTTTTCTTTCTCCTACCCTCATCTCTCTCTCTCTCTCTCGCTCTCTCTCTCTCGCTCTCTCTGTAACACTGGTAAATGTCACTGATTTCAGAATGTGGCGCACCCATTCAAGTTGACACTAAGCCAGCTTTTTTTTTTAAGTTTATTTTTCAAACCTTTTTTGAGAGTTGCTCGGAAACATGAGCAGGTTTTCTGTGTTTAGTGAAGCATTTAATGTACACTTCCTGACAGGTTTATTAAGTAACAGTAACTGACACTCCAGTGATCTCAAACACCTGAAGCTTATTAACACGCAATCATGAATTGCAGCAGTTTCATAATGTAAGCATCATTTCTTGGGAATAATGAACACTCCGAGAGAAGGATTGTCTCCTTCAATGCAATGCAGTGCCTTTCCTTTCCATGAGGTTTTGGAATAAATCGTATAAGCTGTAATTGCCTGTGAGTTACATAATATGCATCTGGACAAAGACGGCACAACAATAATCATATGTTAAGCCTCAAGGAGCCGCTTGTATATAAATGAATTAAGATGTTATCTGAAAAAAGGAATAAAGGTAATGGAGTTGTTTCCTGTGGGTTTGAGGGCCCTATTGGCCTGACGCGAAAGTGCAGTTGAGGGTTTTTCTACTTTCACTAGCTACTTGCTTCCTCCATGTAGTCTACAGAATCATCGTGTCCCTTTTTCTTCTGTCAGTTTACTTTTTCTTACTCCCAAGTATTAATCCACATCCTATCTTTTAATTAAACCTTCAAACAAAGCACATTCATTTCTACGTATTTTGTCAGATTATAATTAGTGTTGTTTTAAGGTAATGAGGCAGGAGTGGAAGCTGAGGCTGAAGCTGAGGGTTCAGCGCTAGTGACCATCAGTTTGTAGGTTAAATTCCAAGGACTGTCAGTCACAATGGAGCTTTTGTCACACACCTACACTCGGCCATGGATTTGGACTGGTTTCTTGGACATGTTGCATTTGATAAAAGTGTCTTTTAAATAAAGACGCTGAAACGGAATAGAGACGGTCAGTCCAAAAACATCATATATAATAAATGTCTTATTTATGGAGCTTGTTTGCAACATCTCTAGGCTGCACTTCACAAATAATATTTTTATCCAAAAACTTTAGTTTCTCAAAATAACTCATTAAATATTTCATATCTAATTTCTAGTGGTAAAAGGCACAAGAAACTGGTGTTCCATTAACTGCATTTATCAAAACATTATTGCCTCTTATGTTTTATGATTTGCTTGATATGGTTTTTAAAGAGATTCTCAGTTCTTCCAGTTCCGAAAAGAACGTGACAAAACCATTGCAGTGTTCTCACAACCCACAAACGAATTCCCACGAATGGATTTATTCACATAAAACATCTTAATATGTTTACCTACCTTATCAACTAATCTTGTCCTGCTTTTATTCTATTCAAATATTTGTCTTGTTTTGTGAGAAATAAAATATCTAGCTTTTCATGCTGACACACGCCTATTTGTTTTCAGTCCCTAACCATATGGCTGATTTCTGGCTATGCAAAAAAAAAAAAAAAAAAGGTTTACGCAACAATTTGGCCTAGAGTGGAATACCAAATGAATTTATGGCCAGTTCTTTGGGACTAAATGTCCTCATTTATTTAGCTGTTTGTGGCTTCTGGACAAGTAAATACATTACATTCTCATGAATTCGGAGAAATTTAGAACCAAACAGATGGTCTTGGGTGACTTGTGGATCAATTCCAGTCATGGCACTAAAGAGTGACACATGCTGATGTTTTGCATTAGTGATGCTGGATAAGGAGTGAGATGTGTAGAATCTTATCATTTAAGTAAATACGATGGTAACATTGTAGGATTAGGCACCGTTTTTTGCTTAATATTTTTAACAGTGGGGTTATATGCATGTTATAAATCTGTGCTCTGATCATAAGGGGATTCATGAAAGTATTTTCACACTGGAAAACGTTCTTGGCTCTTTGCATGTGCTGCTTCAATATTTATACTCATAGTCCCCAGTTTATTATTCACTTCTCACTTATCTCAGAGTGGATTATTCAGTACCCAAACTACAAAGAATTATCCATTCTAATTCTTTGTAGTTTGGCTAAGTGTTAAACAAGGTGTTAGACAAAGTGAAACTTTGTTAGAGACATTTTTAATCTTCATTATTTTCGCTCCATTAGTCATTTGGCCAGGTTTTTTTTTTTTTTTTTAACAAAGGATCAATGTTACTTCAATACATGTCTAATGATAGCTGGTAGAATGCAAAGATTTTATTTCACTTTAACAAACTAAAAACGAACTGTTTAGCACATCTTTTAAGCAGGAAAATCAGTAGAGGCGAGAGCACCAGGTGAAACGTTTCCATGAGGCAGGACTGTCAATCATTACGGATTCAATTGTTGATTCTGCTGGTTTTATTATGGGGAAAAAACAACACTGATGTTTTGACACATTGTTGAGTGACATCTTGGGATAGCGTGCCCTCATGTTAAAATTCAGACCTATTATGTCTGAATGATGTAAAAGTCTGCATGTCTGATAGTCATTCATTTCTTTTTTGGATTTTATTTATTCTTACCTCACGGTTTAAATATCGCTGATGTAGGCAGAAAATAATGATTTATTGATTGTTGAACCCCCCTAAATGTAATGCAGTTGGTTTTTTGAGGGAGAGTGAGAGAGAGAGAGAGAGAGAGAGAGAGAGAGAGAGAGAGAGAGAGAGAGAGAAAGCGAGAGAATGAGAATAAGCAGTCAGGACTAGAAGTTATTAGCCTCTTGATATTGCACAGGAGCTTATTGGGAGCAGCTGAAGCTGAAGTTTACAAGGGGGTTTAATGCACTAGCACTGTATGTAGTTAATGCACTGTAAATAAGAGTGACTTTTCATAATACCTCACTAAATGCATGCAAATGTAAACATGAACATAACTCATGTACAGTGAATGGACATGTTTGTAATGAAACAGTGAGTCGCAGGAAAAAAGAGAAAAAATATATATATAAGGTTTTTTCAGTTCACTCGGGGAACACCAGAAAACATTTTTGTTCCTCTTTTAACTTTAGGGATATTGTTTGTTGTTGGAGTTCAAAGCTAGGCCTGCCTCATCAAAGCCATTTGTTTAAAGGTTTAAAAGGAAATGAGCTCTAATTCCCTGCTGCTCATATCTCCAGTGTGTTTGAAAGAGGAAGTGTGTGTGTGTGTGTGTGTGTGCGCTCCATTCCTGCCTGTATTTAGATGAGAAAATAACGGGGGAATTTATAGGCAGAAGATGATTAGATAGCTTTCTTATTCTTCCACAAAATTTTGTGTGT